>NC_056740.1:448925956-448954583 GCF_019279795.1 Protopterus annectens
AATTCCATTGTAACCCAGAAACTAAACTGTTCAGAGTTTAATAAAACAATAACTGAATTCAGTTCAGAATACCGTTTTAATAAATTGCATATATATTTGCTTTAATATTGCTACAACTCAGGTGTTCTAGCTTGCACTGCATTTGAATTGTTTTTAGTTCTGTTTTAGTTGCTTTTCTAGAATAAAAAGTTCTAAGCTTGTTTCCTGATGTTTCTGTAAGTAGACTAGTCCAGATACAGATTTGCTGTATCTAGGACTGCTTGTAAGCTTCTGAGCCCCCCCCCCCGGGCTTTCTCTATTGGAGGGAAGCCTTCTAGCTTATCAGTGTGAGTAGAAAGCACTATGTAGCCTATCTACCACAAGCGGAGTTGTTTCTGGCCCAGTCTGTAGTTTATTGGGTCAAGCTTTCAGAGTTTTTCCATCTCTCTTTCAATCCTTTCATTTAAAAGTCTGCATTTGAGCTTGTTTCACCTTCTTAACTAGTCTAGCCACAGATTTGCTGTATCCAGGACTGTTTGCAAGCTTCTCAGTGGTGCCAAAAAGTCTACTCTTCAATTTTTCCCTTACAGCTGCTTGTTCTCTCCTCTTCTGCCCTTTTACTAGCTTATTAGTCTAGCACTTTACCAGACTTCCTTAGCAATTATTGTAGCACACAAAAGTGCTACCACCACTAAATGTTCTATAAGGAAGCAGCTCCAGTACTTATTATTAATGCCCAACCCTCCAGGGATACCCAAACATCAGTTCCCCTGTGCTTCCCTATTAAATTGGTGAACACAAGAGCATTCTACAATGTAGCAATGCATCATGTATTACCATGGACAAATCCTCCCTCTTACCTCCCCAACACTCAGACTTGTGAGATATGCAGTTGCTATCCAACCAGACAAGATCAGAAAAGCTGGTCAAGAGGAGAATGTCAACACTTGTACCACACCACATGGAACACATAGTCAACAACACACCAGCACTGTCACATAAAACACAAACCACACACCCACCTTCATGGAGGCTCAATAAAAATTACCCAAATAGCAAGGCCCCCATACAGAAACTCACTTGATCACCACAAATTAATCATGAGACATGATCTCCTCCCAAACAGCAAAAGCCACCAGCCAAAGCCCCTAAGCAAAACAGCATGCCCAACACACCAGTCACAGGATTTGATAGCAGGCACACTGATGTCGCACTCAATTAGAAGGAATAAGAGAAAATGTCAGCTTCCCTGTCAGTGCCGGGATCCTTCACACACGCATGCATCATGTCCTCAACAACAGGTACAAATATAACTCTGTCATTGCATGTGGTGTGAATGACCTGAGATGTACCTCCCTGACTACATGAAAGAGACACAGTGAGTTTTGGATTATGTAGCTTCAGGCCACTATGACCCTAGCTCTGAGTAGCATCCTACTATCACCCAAACTTATACCATAGTACAAGCAGAAAATGATTGATTTCAACAATTGGCTAAGTTTCTGATGTCATTCCATGGGAATCCAGTATCTGTCTGCCTGTGATGACTTGATACTCAGTCAAACAACCCCCTTCCTGAAGTTTACCTCTTCCAATAGCTATACTTCAACCACTTTCTTAGATATGCAGATTTCTAAGGACACCAACAATAAGAGAATCACCACTGATCTATTCAGAAAACCAAAGAGGGTTAACTTATTACTCCACAGTAAAAAATTCACATCCCTATAAAAACAAGTATAATGTAGAAGTCCTGCTGCTATAGATTAGCTAGAATTACCACAGAGATGGAACCATTTATGAGAAAACCTGAACAACTTAGAGAATGATTTTCAGAGTTATGAAAGTCAGATGTTAAAACATCCTGAACCCATTATAGTATTGAAAAGGACTGAAGCACCTTCACTCAACCTCCCAGTAGAAGAATACAGTACTCCACAGAGAATAGCAAATGCAAAATAGCTGCATCCTGACATACACTTTGGATTATCACAGTATCAAAATGTTATTGAAGAAAACTGGGACATTGTCACAGGAAAACCTTTCTGATTAACATCTTAGGTGTAGCCCTCATCATTTGTTTATAGGAAGGCCAGGAACATTAGAAGTTTTGTTGAATTAAACCTAGACCACATGAGAGAAACACTTAAAGATGTGAAACTAATTACATTTTGCATATTTATACAGCAGTGATAGTTTTTATTGCCCTTATTTAAAGAAAATCATTAACATCAGTGCAGGGGAGACTGTAACACTACAAAAGTAATTTATAGGGCACAGTGCAATGAATGTGATGCATTATATGTGGGCAAGACTGTAAATAAACTCAAGCGTAGGATTTCATGTCATCTGTCAGAAATTGCTCTGATGTAAAAATAATACACCAGCTAAACACCTTTTCTTCATAAAAGGCACACAGGTTTTAATGCTCCAGATCCTGGATTGCATAGATATGGTGATCTTGAAGGAGACATCCCGAATATTCTGGAGAAACATGAACACATGTGGCAATTAAAGCTGAACTCTTTTAGAAAGCCTGGACTAAACTACTACTGTTCAATTAGAAGTACACTAGAACTTAGAGAATTGCCCCATTGTTTACATGACTAATTGTATTTTATTTTATTTTATTCTACCAGAGCCTTACACCATTTAAATCAGTTGTAATTAAAGTACATGTTTTGTTTCCATCATCATACAAACATTTTTTCAGGTTCTTTTTTCCATTTTATTCAAAATGATGTGTAATAACAATACTAACTAATTATACAATTATATGTATTTTTATAGATAGTTTTTGGGGTTCTTGTACACAGACCTGAAGAAGTCTAGAAGGATGAAAGCGATCTTTGTTAACAATAGGTTATGAAAATTGAAATAGATTTTTACATGCAAAATGTATATATATGTATATTTATATATATTGTTTGATTGCCAAATGAACTAAAGTTTATATATTTCCAGCCATGTAGTATATTGTCTTGGATAAAATCACAGACTTAATAATCTGGTTAAATAAGAGGTACCACATCATTATAAATTTTATTTAAAGCATAAGGGTTATATTATGACAGCTACTAAGCATGTATGTTATGACCGTCGAATGTCACACTGATGGGGAAGGACGTGAATTTACGTGTTCTGTGTGAGACATGCGTGAATGGGCGCATCTTAATTGCGGTTGTAATGTCAGGCCGCACCGCACGTAAAAAATTCATTACCAGTCATTAAGGATCGGAGTTCCGCTGTGGCAACCTCTAACCGGTAAAGCTAAAAGACACAACAACAACCAATAACACCTTTTGTTTTACAGCACAATAAACCAATTCTATGCTCAGATAAAAAGTATATATATTTAGAAAGCTTAGAGGAAATTATTACTTCTTATTTTTGTTTTACTTGGACCGCTTGTCTGATACTTAATAAAGATTTTCGACTGGAAACAGACTGCCTGCCTTGCTTGATCATTTTTTGAATACTTAGTAAGGCTAAAGTAATTATATATTTATTATTATTTTTGTTTTGTTTTGTTTGACTTAAGACCAGTTTAAGTTTGCTACTTCTACTACTATTGTCTGATCTGATTAATATGCAGTGATTAACTAGAGATATATGGACTGAAAATCTTCCACACAGAAGTTTCTTACACTGTTTTGTTTTTGGACCCACTACACTTGTTTAGTGCATTGTTTTGAGAGTTCAGGGATACCACAGAGATTACTTGTTTTTTGGATGACTTGATTGACAGACCTCGATCCTTTCCCAGAGATGGTTTGCATCTGTCACACCTGGGCTTGGATACAAGGATTTTGCCAAATTCTTGGTATGCCTTTTTTAGGCTGTGTTCCAAAGACCAAATTACCACTGCAACAACTACAAACAAATGCAATCTGAGGGTCATGTTGCTCAATGCTAGAAGTCTAAATCTCAAAATGCACTCACTTGAAGCACTCCTTAAAATGGAGAACATCGACATTTCTGCTGTAACAGAGACCTGGTAAAAAGCAGCAGAAAGCACTCCTGCACTACCAGGCTATAACTCATTTCACACCTTTTGACCCAGAACTTGGACTGAAGCTTCAAAGGTGGTAGTGTTTCCATATTCATAAAGGATACACACACCTCTAGACTGGTAGCCCAACATAATGCATCATCATGGACCTAGTAAACAAGCATGTATGGAATCTCCAAACTCTGGATCCCACACAGGTTGGTTTTGTGAAGTGTAGCTCATGCCTGCTCAACCTGGTTGACTTCTTTGAGTCAGTCACCAGAGCTGTGGATGAAGGCGTATGATTGTCTCATACAGCCTACCTTGATTCAAGCCAAGGCCTTTGATACCATTCCACTCAGGAATTATAAAAACTCACTAAGTTAGAATTAACCCTCATCACTAGGTGGGCTGCAACCGGCTCAGATAAACCCACAGTGTGAGTAGCGATCACCAGACTGTTGAGCAGTCATGAGTGGAGTCCCACAGGGTCTCGTCCTGGTCCTTCCTGTTTTGTAATTCTAGCCAACACAAAGGATCTCATGACAAAGGTCACAAAATGTTGCAAATTGAAAGCTGTTATTAACTTCATGATGTTGACATCCCGCAGAAAGGCCTCACTGAGACCAACTTTGCGACAACGATGGCCTTAAGTTGAATGCCAAAATGTGTTGTCATCCCTTTGGGAAAAACTCATTTCCCAGAATTACCACATCGATGGTAGTCCACCGAACATGGATTGATTTGTTAAGAGATCCTGAACACAGGTTGACAGCATTTCCTGTCCTTTTTGACCACCACATTACCATCGTATCAGAATGTCCTTCTGTGTGGCACATCTCATTACTAAGGGTTTTGCATCCAGAAGAAAGAGGTCATTGTTCCCTCACTCTTCCTTCATTAGCCAATCATTGAGTACAGTGCCCCATTTGGCATGCACCTCTACTAGACATAAGGCAAACAACTAGAGACACCGCAAAGTACCTCACAAAGATGATCCTAGTTTCAACAGTTGTCCTATATCAAACTCAAAAACTCAACTATTCTCTGTCTCATCACTTACTTAGAAAATCTTGCTTGACTTACATAAAGCCATGTTCGACCCAGTTTGTTAGAAATACTACATCTAAATAAATCTCAATCCCTTTGCACCACATGCTCCAGAGATCTCAACCTCATTACCACAATCAACAGAACATGCTGGAGGGACAGGTTCATAACCCAGAGACTGCCCATGCTATGGAATAGATTTCCCATACATGTCAAAGAGAGCACCTCAATGGCCCTCTTTAAGAGAAATCTTGATGAGTGAATAGGAAATAGAAACTTCATCCTGGGGATCCCTCCAGTGGCTCTACTCGACAGAGACACTGGGAACTAATGTCGGGTGGCACAATGCCAGGGTAATCCTATGGGATAGGCTTGTAAAGGCTCCAGGTCCATTAGCCTAGTACACACATATGAAGCTATATTCATCCCTGGTTACAAATTTGATGTGTTGATGAAATTTGGGGATAGCTGACTTTACGTCAGTCTGATTGAAATTAGCATCTGTGATTTGAACAACTTCAGGATGAATGTTTTGTTGCAAATTAATGATGCAAACAGGTGGCCTAGAGCAGTGTAGGCATTGGCATCTGGTGGAATGTAAGCATCTGCAACTATAGCAGCAGTGAACTTCCGAGATAAATAAAAGGGCCTGCATTTGATAGTCATACTCCAGATCAAGAGAGCAGTAACTGTCTACGCTCTTTGCTTTAGTATGCCAGCTGTTATTTATGTAGATGCAAAGCCCTCTCCCACTGCTCTTACCAGATTCTTTATTCCTGTCCTACTGAAAAGCTGTGTGGCTTGCCAGCTCAATGGCTACATCTGGTATACACAAGTATAGCCGTGTCTCTATAAATAATAAAATGCAACCGTTTCTTCCAAGTTAGTTCTCAGAAATCTGTAGCCAAAGTTCATCCATTTTGTTTGCAATACATCTGGTATTAGCAAGAAATATGCTGGGAGGAAGTGGTTTGTGATGATGTTTCCTTAGCCTAGCATGTAGGCCGGACTTGCATCCATGCTTTTGCTTCTTGTGTCTCCACGTTTGTTGCTTGCCTGGGTTGACAACAATCCAAGGAGAGCCTGGTGTTCTTGCTATTACCTCTGGTATGTCATTTGAGTGTAAGAATTCACTTGTAACAGCCTGATGGTGCTGAAATCCGATATGCCTGACATCTTGCAGACTGTAACTGAGATCAGCCTGACTGAAATTAACAGTAAAGAACATACATATGAACACAAAAAGCACAGAAAACAAGAAGAAGAAGACGAAGAGCATAATGCCACTGAGGCTGTGCACACCACCATCTTAAAACAAACACAAAATGGGTTTAGGTGACACTTAGATCTTCCAGGATAGAAAACAATGCATTCTATACATAATGCTAAATAGACAATATTTCTTGTTCTGCAGTTTGCTCATATATTCTTACTGTATGAATGATCAAACTGTTTGAATACTGAAAACACTGGCAAAAACAGGCTGTCAAGTATTCTACAGGTTCAAGATTGTTACTAGGCTAATGGACCACCAGTCTCTTACAGTATAGCCACACCAAACCATTTGGGTGCTGAGCATCATATGGTGTCAATATGGGGAGGGTGTTAATGGGGGGGGTGACTAAGGATTTGTAAGGGAGGGCTAGTTAAGATAACACTTTTCTTTTTTACAGCCTCTGTTCTTAATGGATATCAGGGACAAACTGGGGGGTACATTTATAATTTCCCATCCATTTGTCACTGTTTCATTTGAACAGAGTCAAGGAGGAAATCTGCTTTACTTACATGTGGAGTCAATTCCATAGTGTGGGGATCCTTTGTGACACATATCTGTCCTTCCAGCACAATTGGTTTATGTCACAGGTGAAGTTCAGACCACTGGATCTAGTGTTTCTGGTACTGTTTGTTTTTCATGTGTGCAACAAATCCAACATGGGTGGATTTGAGGAAGCCCTGTAAGCCTGGCAAAGATCCCTTCTTAGCATGTAGGAGACTGAATTTAGAGGCAGAACCTTTAAGCAATCTGTGTAGGACAAGGTATTCATTCCCTGAACTCTCCTGGTGACAACCCTTTATGTGTGTTCCAACTGTTGCAAATGTCTGGTTGTTTACATGCCAAAGGGAACATTGTATTCAATGATAGGTCTGATAAGGGCCAATTAAAATGGTACCATAACATCTATGGACCGGGATGCAATACCCTTATCTATAACTTGGGTGACACAGAATGATTTTCTTACTATTTTATGTACATGTCGGTCAAAGGCCAGATTGCTGTCTACATCGGTTTCCAGATACCTTACTACTAGGTTGAGTCTTAGAGCAGTTTTATCAATGTTTTTAAGTTTTAGGCCATTGCTGTGTTAAACCATCTTGCAAGATGTTGGTGTCTTGGAGGAACTCTATAATAGCTCCCAAAGCCTACAATCATCTGCAGACTTGGAGAGCCAGAGGCCTTGAATGTTAGCCTAGACATCCAAGATGTAGAAGTCAAACCTGATCAGGTCTAATATGGAGCCCTGGGGTACTCTGCTTGTGACTGATCTCTTGGTGAAGGTCATCTCATCAATCATGACTTCTTAGGTCCTGTCTGTGAGGCTTTGGTGACACTCTTAAAGAAGTCTGTTAAGTTAAGTAGGTATGCTCCTCCCTTAAAAAAGGTAAATTGGGATGGGTTCAGTGTCTATAGGTTGCCAGTATCCTTGTTTATCATTTTCATGATAATTTATTTGTGACATTTCATATTAGGCTTGTTAGAATGATGTGCTCATAGTTTCCTATCGTGTTACCTATTCACCGCTCTGGAGAGGAATGACTGTTGCACTCGCCCAATCACTTGTATGTAGACTGTTTCAAGACTGTAGTTGAAAAGTACCTTAAGTGATCCTGATGTGTTGTGTCTTAGACTGTTCTGTAAGCAACCAGGGATGTTGTTGGTTCCCATAGAGTTGATGTTCTTGGCTTTAGTGAGGGCTGCCAGCACCCAGTCCCTGCAAATAGTTGGGGGAATTATATTGGAGGGGATTTCACTTGGTGGACATGGGGGGAATGGGGGTGAAGGCTTGTTGGCTGTTGGTGAAGCACCCACCAAGAAGAGAAAACGCTGAGAGAAGAAGGGAGCCACTTTTGAGATTTTAAGTATTTTTCTGTTTATTTAAGCAAGTTTTTCTGCAGTATAAGTTGCTCAGTTGAGCATTTTTCTGCTTGTTAAACTTGATTTCTGCATTAGTAGCTGCATTTTAGAGCACAACCAAAAGTTGCTTACTGAATTTCTGCTTGCACCTCACTTAAAATCAAGTATTTCTCAAAAATCTGCATACTTTCTGTCTTTGAGCTAGCACTGTTGTGTGGTGTCATTGACTCCAGTGTTATAACTTGACATTACTTAGAACTCATTCCTGAAAAAAATATTGCTTTTTCCTCACTTTTCTGAGATGGTGTTCGAAGCTACAGGCTTGCTGTTCCTTGGGAACTATTGTAAGCTTGTGAGGCTTATTTTGCTTGGCTAAAAGGGAGTCTCTGTTGATCAGCGCATATTGAAAAAACATTGAGCAGCTCCCCGCGCCTGCGAGTGTGGTTAATGACTTGAAACTGTAGATATATTGACCAGTAGGGGTCATTTCCAAAACTTCCTTCATCTTCCTCTTAAACCTAGTTGCCTCGTGGGTTTGGCATCTTTTCTGGCTGTTGGCTGTTGGTGAAGCACCAACAAGAGGAAATTCGAGAGAAGAAGGGAGCTACTTTTGAGATTTTAAGTATTTTTTTCTCTGTTTATTTACAAGTTTTTTCGTAGTGTTTGCTTGAGCATTTTTCGGGTTTGTTAAACTTGATTTCTGTATTGTTAGCTGGTGGCTTTAGAGCACAAACCAAAAGCTGTTTACTGAATTTCCTGTTTGCACTTAATTTTAAAATCGTTATCTCAAAACTTGCTATTTTCTGTCTTTGACCTAGCACCTGTGTGGGGTCATTTACTGCACTGTTATAACTGATATTACTTTGTGAACCTCTGCTACCCTGAAAACAAAACAAACAAAAAATCTTGCTTTTTCCCACTTTTCTGAGATTTAAAAGTTCAGTTGCCAGGCTTGCTTTTCCTGAACTGTTTGTAAGATTCTGGAGTCATTTTTGCTTGGGCTAGCTGGGAAAGTCTTCTGTTTTATCAATGGCAGTGAAAAATATTGAGTTAAAGCCCCTGCTCTGTGGAGAAGTTATTGACTTAAATCAGAAGTTTTATTGACCAGTAGAGGTCATTTCCAAAACTCTTTTCATCTTTCATCTGTTAAACCGTTGCTCGTGGTTTGGTATCTTTTCAGGCTTGTTGGCTGTTGTTGAAGCAATTCACCAAGAGGAGAAAACACTGAGAGAAGAAGGAGTCACTTTGAGATTTTTAAGTTATTTTTTCTGTTTATTTGCTAAGTTTTTCTGCATAGTTGCTCAGTTTGAGCATTTTCTGCTTGTTAAACTTGATTTCTGCATAGTAGCTGTATTGTTAACAAACTAAAAGTTGTTACTGAATTTGTTTGAATTAATTTAAAATCGTTTCTAAACTTGCATATTTGCCTTGACCTAGCACTCTTGTGTGGGGTCATTTACTGCAATTGTTAAAATTTCTGATATTACTAGAACCTCGTTATTCTGAAAAACAAAACAAAACAAAATTCTTGCTTTTTCCCACTTTTCGAGATTTAAAAGTTCAGTTACAGGCTTGCTGTTCCTGGAACTGTTTGTAAGTTTCAGGAGGCCATTTTTGCTTGGGCTAAAGGAAAGTCTCTGTTGATCTGTGGCAGTGAAAACATTGAGCAGCCCTGCCCCTCGTGGGAGTGGTTACTAACTTGAAACTGTAGTTTTGTTGGACCAGTAGAGGCTGGCTTCAAAACTCCTTCATCATCCTCTTTAAACCTAGTTGCTTCGTAGGTTTGGCATCTTTTCAGGCTTTTGTTGGCTGTTGGTGAAGCACCCACCAAGAGGGAGAAAATGCTGGAGAGAAGAAGGGGTTTCACTTTTGAGATTTTAAGTATTTTTTCTGTTTATTTTGCTGTTGTTCTGCAGGCTGCTCTGCTTGAGCATTTTCTGGCTTGTTAAACTTGATTTCTGCATTAAGTAGCTGTATTTAGAGTACAACCAAAAGTTGCTTAATGGAATTTCCTGCTTGCACTTAATTTTAAATCGTTATTTTCAAAACTGTATTTTTCTGTCTTTTGACCTATAATTTTGTGTGGGGTCATTTAATAATTGTTATAACTTGATATTACTTGTAGAAACTTTGCTACTCCTGAAAAAATATTGCTTTTCCCTTAATTTTTCTGAGATGCAAAAGTTCAGTTACAGGCTTGCTGTTCCTGAACTGTTTGTGTTTCTCTGTGAGGCCATTTTTGCTTAAGCAAGGAAAGTTCTAAGCCGGGATCTGTGGCAGTGAAAACATTGAGCAGCCCCTGCCCCCCGTGGGAGTGGTTGGCCAACTTGAAACTGTAGTTTTATTGGAGCAGTAGAGGCTGGCTTCAAAACTCTTCATAACTTTCTTAAACCTATAGTTGCCTCAGGCTTGGCATTTTTCTGGCTTTTCTGTTGGCTGCTGGTGAAGCAACCCACCAAGAGGAGAAATGCTGAGGAAGAAGGGAGCCACTTTTGAGATTTTGTATATTTTTCTGTTTATTTGCTGTTTTTCTGCATAGCTGCTTGGCTTGAACATTTTCTGGCTTGTTAAACTTGATTTCTGCATTAGTAGCTGTATTTAGAGCACAAACCAAAAGCTGCTTACTGAATTTCCGTTTGCACTTAATTTAAAATTGTTTTTCTCAAAACTTGCATATTTTCTGTCTTTGGACCTAGCACTCTTGTGTGGGGCTGGCTTACTGCACTGGCTATAACTCTGATATTACTTAGAACCTCTGCTATTCTCTGAAAAACAAAACATAAACAAAATCTTGCTTTTTTCCCACCTTTTCTGAGATTTCTAAAAGTTCAAAGCCACAGGTTTGCTGCTCCTGGAACTGTTTGTAAGTTTCTGTGAGGCCATTTTGTTGGCTAAAGGAAAGTCTCTGTTGATCTGTGGCAGTGAAAAACATTGAGCAGCTCCCCTGCCCCCCGGGAGTGGTTACTAACTTGAAACTGTATTTTATTGACCGTAGAGTCATTTCAAAACCTCTATCATCCTCTTTTAAAACCTAGTTGTTTATAGGTTTACATTCTTTTCTCAGGCTTGTTGGCTGCTAAGTAGCACCACCAAGAGTGATAGAAAATGCTGGAGAGAAGAAGGGAGCCACTCTTTGAGATTTTAAGCATTTTTCTCTGTTTATTTGCTAAGCTTTTCTGCATAGCTGTCAGTTTGAGCATTTCTGGCTTGTTAAACTTGATTTCTGCATTAGTAGCTGTATTTAGAGTTACCAAACCAAAGCTGTTTACTGAATTTCTGCTTGCACTAATTTTAAAATCTGTTATTTCTCAAAAACTTGCATATTTTCTGTTCTTTGACCTAGCATTCTCTGTGTGGGGGTCATTTACTGCACTGTTATAACTGATATTACTTAGAAACTCTGCTATTCTTGAAAAAAAAAAATTATTGCTTTTTTCCCCACTTTTCGATTTAAAAGTTCAATACAGGCTTGCTGTTCCTGAACTGTTTGTAAGTTTCTGTGAGGTCATTTTGCTTGCCAAAGGAAAGTTCCCTGTTGATCTGTGGCAGGAAAACATTGAGCAGCCCCTGCCCCCGTGAGTGGTTACTGACTTGAAACTGTAGTTTTATTGACCAGTAGGGGTCATTTCCAAAACTCCTTCATCTTCCTCTGTTAAAACCAAGTTGCCTCATGGGTTTGGCATCTTTTCTGGCTTGTTGGCTGTTGGTGAAGCACCCACCAAGAGGAGAAAATGCTGAGAAGAAGGGAGCCACTTTTGAGATTTTAAGTATTTTTTCTCTGTTTATTTGCTAAGTTTTTCTGCATAGTTGCCTAGTTTGAGCATTTTCTGGCTTGTTAAACTTGATTTCTGCATTAGTAGCTGTATTTAGAGCACAACCAAAAGCTGTTTACTGAATTTCCTGCTTGCACTTAATTTTAAAATTGTTTTTTTTCTCAAAACTTGCATATTTTCTGTCTTTGACCTAGCACTCTTGTGTGGGGTCATTTACTGCACTGTTATAACTTGATATTACTTGTGAAACTCTGCTATTCCTGAAAAAAAAAATATTGCTTTTTTCCCCACTTTTCTGAGATTTAAAAAAGTTCAGTTACAGGCTTGCTGTTCCTGAACTGTTTGTAAGTTTCTGTGAGGCCATTTTCTTTTTGCTTCATGGGCTAAAGGAAAGTCTCTGTTGATCAGTGGCAGTGAAAACATTGAGCAGCTCCCCTCGCCTCGTGGAGTGGTTACGACTTGAAACTGTAGTTTTATTGACCAGTAGGTCATTTCCAAACTCCTTCATCTTCCTCTCTTAATTCCTACTTGCCTCGTCCTTTTCGCATCTTTTCTGGCTTGTTGGCTGTTGGTCGAGCACCCACCAAGAGGAGAAAATGCTGAGAAGAAGAGGCCACTTTGAGATTTTAAGTATTTTTTCTCTGTTTATTTTGCTAAGTTTTTGGCATAGTTGCCTAGTTTGAGCATTTTCTGGCTTGTAAAACTTGATTTCTGCATTAGTAGCTGTATTTAGAGCACAACCAAAAGCTGTTTACTGAATTTCCTGTTTGCCCTTAATTTTAAAATCGTTTATCTCAAAACTTGCATATTTTCTGTCTTTGACCTAGCACTCTTGTGTGGGGTCATTTACTGCACTGTTATAACTTGATATTACTTGTGAACCTCTGCTATCTCTGAAAAAACAAAAACAAAAAAAAAATCTTGCTTTTTTCCCACTTTTCTGAGATTTAAAAATGTTCAGTTACAGGCTTGCTGTTCCTGAACTGTTTGTGAGATTCTGTGAGGCCATTTTTGCTTGGGCTAAAGGAAAGTCTCTCTGTCGATCAGTGGCAATGAAAAACATTGAGCAGCTCCCCTGCCCCCCGTGGGAGTGGTTACTGACTTGAAACTGTAGTTTATTGACCAGTAGAGGTCATTTCCAAAACTCCTTCATCTTCCTCTGTTAAAACCAAGTTGCCTCGTGGGTTTGGCATCTTTTCAGGCTTGTTGGCTGTTGTTGAAGCACCCACCAAGAGGAGAAAACGCTGAGAGAAGAAGGGAGCCACTTTTGAGATTTTAAGTATTTTGTCTCTGTTTATTTGCTAAGTTTTCTGCATAGTTGCCTAGTTTGAGCATTTTCTGGCTTGTTAAACTTGATTTCTGCATTAGTAGCTGTATTTAGAGCACAACCAAAAGCTGTTTACTGAATTTCCTGTTTGCACTTAATTTTTAAAATCGTTTTTTTCTCAACTTGCATATTTTCTGTCTTTGACCTAAAGCACTCGTGTGTGGGGTCATTTACTGCACTGTTATAACTTGATATTACTTGTGAACTCTCATATCTCTGAAAACAAAAACAAAACAAAATCTTGCTTTTTCCCACTTTTCTGAGATTTAAAAGTTCAGTTACAGGCTTGCTGTTCCTGAACTGTTTGTAAGTTTCTGTGAGGCCATTTTTGCTTGGGCTAAAGGAAAGTCTCTCTGTTGATCAATGGCAGTGAAAAACATTGAGCAGCTCCCCTGCCCCCCGTGGGAGTGGTTACTAACTTGAAACTGTAGTTTTATTGACCAGTAGAGGTCATTTCAAAAACTCCTTCATCATCCTCTTTTAAAACCTAGTTGCTTCGTAGGTTTGGCATCTTTTCAGGCTTGTTGGCTGTTGGTGAAGCACCCACCAAGAGGAGAAAATGCTGAGGAAGAAGGGAGCCACTTTTGAGATTTTAAGTATTTTTTCTCTGTTTATTTGCTAAGTTTTTCTGCATAGTTGCCTAGTTTGAGCATTTTCTGGCTTGTTAAACTTGATTTCTGCATTAGTAGCTGTATTTAGAGCACAACCAAAAGCTGTTTACTGAATTTCCTGTTTGCACTTAATTTTAAAATTGTTTTTCTCAAAACTTGCATATTTTCTGTCTTTGACCTAGCACTCTTGTGGGGTCATTTACTGCACTGTTATAACTTGATATTACTTAGAACCTCTGCTATCTCTGAAAAACAAAACATAAAAAACATCTTGCTTTTTCCCACTTTTCTGAGATTTAAAAAAGTTCAGTTACAGGCTTGCTGTTCCTGAACTGTTTGTAAGTTTCTGTGAGGCCATTTTTGCTTGGGCTAAAGGAAAGTCTCTCTGTTGATCAGTGGCAGTGAAAAACATTGAGCAGCTCCCCTGCCCCCGTGGGAGTGGTTACTGACTTGAAACTGTAGTTTTATTGACCAGTAGGGGTCATTTCCAAAACTCCTTCATCTTCCTCTCTTAAAACCTAGTTGCCTCATGGGTTTTTCATCTTTTCAGGCTTGTTGGCTGTTGGTGAAGCACCCACCAAGAGGAGAAAATGCTGAGAAGAAGGGAGCCACTTTTGAGATTTTAAGTATTTTTTCTCTGTTTATTTGCTAAGTTTTTCTGCATAGTTGCCTAGTTTGAGCATTTTCTGGCTTGTTAAACTTGATTTCTGCATTAGTAGCTGTATTTAGAGCACAACCAAAAGCTGTTTACTGAATTTCCTGTTTGCACTTAATTTTAAAATCATATTTTCTCAAAACTTGCATATTTTCTGTCTTTGACCTAGCACTCTTGTGTGGGGTCATTTACTGCACTGTTATAACTTGATATTACTTGTGAACCTCTGCTATTCCTGAAAAAACAAAAAAAAATCTTACTTTTTTCCCACTTTTCTGAGATTTAAAAAAGTTCAGTTACAGGCTTGCTGTTCCTGAACTGTTTGTAAGTTTCTGTGAGGCCATTTTTGCTTGGGCTAAAGGAAAGTCTCTCTGTTGATCAGTGGCAGTGAAAAACATTGGGCAGCCTCTGCCCCCCGTGGGAGTGTTTATTGACTAGAAACTGTAGTTTTATTGACCAGTAGGGGTCATTTCCAAACTCCTTCATCTTCCGCTCTTAAAACCTAGTTGCCTCGTGGGTTTGGCATCTTTTCAGGCTTGTTGGCTGTTGGTGAAGCACCCACCAAGAGGAGAAAATGCTGAGAGAAGAAGGGAGCCACTTTTGAGATTTTAAGTATTTTTTCTCTGTTTATTTGCTAAGTTTTTCTGCATAGTTGCCTAGTTTGAGCATTTTCTGGCTTGTTAAACTTGATTTCTGCATTAGTAGCTGTATGTAGAGCACAACCAAAAGCTGTTTATTGAATTTCCTGTTTGCACTTAATTTTAAAATTGTTTTTCTCAAAACTTGCATATTTTCTGTCTTTGACCTAGCACTCTTGTGTGGGGTCATTTACTGCACTGTTATAACTTTATTTTACTTGTGAATCTCTGCTATCTCTGAAAAACAAAAACAAAATCTTGCTTTTTTCCCACTTTTCTGAGATTTAAAAAAGTTCAGTTACAGGCTTGCTGTTCCTGAACTGTTTGTAAGTTTCTGTGAGGACATTTTTGCTTGGGCTAAAGGAAAGTCTCTCTGTTGATCATTGGCAGTGAAAAACATTGAGCAGCTCTGCCCCCCATGGAGTGGTTACTGACTTGAAACTGTAGTTTTATTGGCCATATTGGGTAAATTCCTGGCTCTTTCTAGCCCTGCTATCACACGCTTTAGCGTGCTTTAGCACCATTTAGCGGAGTTGCCACTAGAGCAGCATCGGCAACGCCGGTTTAACAAGGTTAAACTTTTCTGGCTCCATAAAGTCTGTTCTTCATTTTTCCCTTAGAATCACTCACTAGTAATCTAAACAGTATATCCTTTAACTAAAAAGCGCAGCACTTGTTCCTAAAAAGCTTTTTTTTTTTTTTCTCCAAAAAAAAAAAAAAGTTCTGCACTTGTCTTAAAAGCATCTTCTTTTCAGGCTTAGCACGTCTGTATTATACAAAGTCCCTCACTAGTGAACCCCCCCCCCCCCAGGAGTACCCACTTCCTTACTAAGTCCTCTTTCATTCAGTTACACCCCAAACTTCTTAATTTCTCTAGCAAGTTGAAGGGCCAGATGCTGGCGTCCTCTCCTTTCCAGTTGGTGAATCTGGGAATATTGAGGCATTGTTACAATTGCCTCATGTACACAGACAACCCTCTCCTCCTCCCACATAACACAAATACTTGCGAGAGATGCAGCTATTTAGCCAAACTGGAGGCTGAGCTCTCTCAACTCCGGACTGGCAAGACCAGACAGGAGGAGAAGGCAACTACACACACCACAAAACCAGTCTCACATAAAGCTATCACAACAATGAATCAAACACATAAACACACAAAGACATGCTCGGAGGCTCTGAGCAAAAATTTACCTAAAGAGCAGAGGCCTCCAAAGCAGACACCCAAGCAACCGCCACCTCAGGACACACCACAGGCAACACATAAAACACAAAATCAGTGTGCAAAGCAGTCACAGCCCTTAAGGCCAAATACAACACCAAACATACTTGTCATAGTTGACTCCATAGTCAGACACACTGATGTTCCATTCACCAGGCTGAACAAGGAGAGGGTCACAGTAAGCTGCCTATCGGGCGCTAGAATCCGCCACATAACACAAGCACTCGGGTCACTCCACAGCAAGTACAAATATGACACAGTCAGTGTCCATGCTGGTGTGAACGACCTGAGACATACCTCCCTGGACTACATGAAAAGAGACATAGAGGAGCTCTCTGATTATGTAGCCCAGGCAAATATGACCCTGACCCTGAGCAGCATCCTTCCTTCACCAAGAATGATGCCATAACATAGAGACAAGATGATCAGCTTTAACAATTGGCTTAATTTCTGGTGTCATTCAAAGGGGATCCCGTGTCTGTCTGCCTGGGATGACATGCTTGACAAGCCACGGCAAGCTCATAAGGGACGACTTGCACCTGTCACCCCTGGGATTCCGAATATTGGCTAAGGCTCTTGCCACCCCCATAGTGCCTTTTTTCAGGCAACGCTCAAATTCTAAACCTACCACCCTAGAAAACAAAAATTGGAAGAAACTAAGGGTAATGCTGCTCAATGCCAGAAGTCTAAATCTCAAAATGCATGCACTCGAGGCCCTTCTCAGTATGGAGAACATCGATGTCTGTGCTGTGACTGAAACCTGGTTCAAGGCTCCTGAGAGCACCCCGGCACTATCAGGTTTTACCTCATATCATGCGTTCTGGCCCCAAAACCCGGACCACACCACAAGGAGGGTGTATCCATATTCATCAAGGATATCCACACCTCCAGGTTGGTGGCAACGCACGAAGCATCGGAAACTATCCAGGTGCACTAACCATAGGCAAACTGCTCTACAATTTGTAGCATGCTACAGGCCACCCTCTCAAACTCAGGAACCCCACACAGCCTTCCTGAAGACACTGGAGGGTATAAATGTATCTCCAAACACCATTATATTGGGTGACTTCAGCTACACGAATATAGACTGGGAACATTACTCAAGCCCAAACTTTCTAGCCCAAAGGTTTCTGGAGTTCATAAATTCAAATGCCATGGAACAACTAGTCACCGTTCCTACAAGAGGAGAAAATATACTAGATCTCATCATCACAAACATGGGGACAAAATGCTCCACACTGGAAGTATATCCCTCATTGGTGAGATCAGATCATAAACTAATCTCACTGGATATCCACATCCCGCCCCCACCCCCAACAAAAAAGACCACAGTGAAGAACTTCTCTAAAGCAAACTTCACACTACTCAAGACTGGTGTGGTATCCTTCAAGGCCCCCGAGCCAGTGGAAACCACAACCCAAGCTGTGGAAACCCTTACAAATGTCTTCTACGAACACCTCCAGGACTGCATGGATCAGGCAATCCCTAATAAAACCAAGACTCTTTCCACCAAGGGCAAACGTCCAGTCTGGTGGACCCCAGCCATAAACAAACTTTACAATAAGAGGAGAAAGCTGTTACATGATAGAGCAAAATCCATAAAAGAGAAGACACCTTTGATCATTATTAGTAAAAAATACGAAGCACTCATAAAATCATCCAAGGCCAACTTTGAGAGAAAATTGCCATAGATTCAAAGACAATCATAAGGCCTTCTTCAGCTATGTTAGAAACCTGGGTGGAAACTCCCAGATATGCTCAGAATTAGTCCAAAATGATACAAAAATCACTGAACCCACAGACATTGCCAACATAGTGGCTGACAGGTTCAGTGCAAACTTCACCCCTCTCCCCCAAAAGGAGAGATAACTATCCCAGTGGAGTGCAGCCTCCCAGACATATCCAATGCGCAGGTGAAAGCTGCTCTCTCTAAAGCTAAAAACACATCATCAATGGGACCGGATGGTGTCCCCGGCTGTGCTGCTACGAACTCAATGAGGAACTAAACCCGCACATAAGGCAGCTGTTTAATCTTGGCCTTACCACAGGATGCGTGCCCAAGGAGTGGCGTGCAGCAACTGGTGGTCCCACTCCACAAAGGCGGTGCCTCTACGGACCCTGGTAATTACCGCCCCATAAGCTTAACAAGCCTGGTCTGCAAAGCTATGGAGAGGATCATAATGGAACTCATAAACAAAGACATAGGGGACTTGCAGACATAGGACCCGACCCAGTTTGGCTTTGTCAAGGCCAGATCATGCCTTTTGAACCTGGTTGACTTCTTCGAAACAGTCACCAAGGCCATTGATGAGGGAAAGGCAGTCCATACAGCCTACCTTGACCTTGCAAAAGCTTTCGACACAATACCCCACTCGGGTATTATAGAGAAACTTACCAGCTTAAAATGTAAACCCATATGTCACAAGATGGGTTGCAAACTGGCTAAAGGACAAACCCACAGGGTTAGAGTAGCGGCGCCATGTCAGACTCCAAGCCGGGTCACAAGTGGTGTCCCACAGGGCTCAGTCCTTCGCCTGTTGTTCGGCATCTACTTCTCAGAAGTACAGGCTAACATAGGAGGACTATGAGCTGACAAAGTTTGCAGATGACTGCAAACTGGAGCCATAGTGGAAAGTACATCGGACACAGATATCCTTCAGAGGGGTCTCACGGAACCTGATAGCTGGTGCCAGAGCCATGGCCTGAAGTTAAATGCCAAAAATGTATAGTCATACTCCTTCGGGAAAAACAAGGTAACCTAAGCTACCATATAGGTGGCAATCCACTAAGCACAGAAGAGGTTATCAGGGAGCTGGGGACCCAGGTTGACAGTGGCCTTCTTTGACACTCACATTGCTAAAGTGGTTAGAAAAACCTTCTACATTGCCCACCTGATCATGAAGGGATTCACATCCAGATCAAGTGAGGTTATTGTTCCCTGTACTCTTCACTTATCAGACCAATGATCGAGTACAATGCCCCATTCGATGTATCTCACCCGACACCTGCAGCAATTGGAGAGACCCCAAAAGTTCCTCACCAAAAGGATAAAGGGACTCCAAAATCTGTCATATACTGCCAGACTGAAGAAACTCCAGCTCTATTCAGTCGCATACCGTCTGCTCAGAGGTGACCTGTGCCTGACATACAAGGCCGCCATGTCCAACCCAGAATTAATGGGCATGCTCCACCTCAAAAATCCAAATCTACCAGATCCACTAGAGCAAGCAACTTAAACCTTAGCACGGATATAAATAGGACATGCTGGAGGGATAGATTTGTCACCCAGAGACTCCCTATGTTTGTGGAACAAAATCCCGGTCCATGAGGCAGAGCACCTCGCTGGCTCTGTTCAAGAGAAATCTTTGACCGGTGGATGGGAGATCGAGGTTTACCTCTGGAATCATCTCTGTGTCACTGCTGGACAGAGGCACAACAAACTAATGGGCACAGTATTTTTTAACATAAGGGGTGGCGTAAGCCACAAAAACTCTGGGCTAGGCTTATAAATGTCTTAGGGCAGATAGCCTAGTATAAACCTATGAACCTATGAACCTATGAATTTATCAGCCAGCAGATTTGTTATGTCACCCTGATTAGTGAAGAGAATACCATTCACCATCTGTTTGGTAGACTGCTGTATGCCATCTTTAAAGTCCTGGAAAAGGTGAAGAAGGCATTGTGATTGTCCATAGCCTTTGAGGCTATGCTGACATAATAGTAGGCCTTGTTGGACTTAATTCCACCTCTTAGTTTCTTGTTTAGTTATATAAGAAACCACTTGTTTTTAATGAAGTTGTTCTTCCTGATTTTGGCCTAAGTTTTTTTTTTTTATTTTATCATATACCCTGCTTAGATAAAGACTCCACCCTTGGGGTTTGCTTTTAGTGTTTGTTTTGGGTATATTTCTGGTAGCTTTGTTGGCTTTTATGCAGCCATTCATATGTTTGTATAGAGACTCTGTGAATAATTCTGCTTAGGTAGCTGTTGTCTCAGGGTTAGGGTGAACCTTGAATTTTGATAAACTGTCTAACCCTGAGACCACAGCTACCTAAGCAGAATTATTCACAAACATGCGAATGGCTGCACAGAAGCCACCAAAGCTACCAGAAATAAACCCAAAACAAACACTAAAAGCAAACCCCAAGGGTGGAGTCCTTATCTAAGCAGGGTTGGGAGGATGGCCTAATGGTTAAGGTGTTTGCCTTACAAACACAAGGTGCAGGGTTTGAGTCTAACAAGGGATAATTGGCCAGACTTAAAATGGCTCGCAAGGGCAGTTAGCTTAGTACTAACCTATGAACCTGTAATAGCATGTGGTTTGCCTTACAATAGTTCCTAACTATTACTGGTTTATGTGGGTTTTCCAGGCTGATTTTACTTCAAGGGAGACTTTGTGATCTGATCTCACTGATGAGGACATGACACAGGGAGGTGGTAGAGTGCTCGCCCAAGTTGGCATCAGATAAAGTAAGTATGATCCTCTGGCTGGGACCTGCACTATCTCTTCCCGGGTACTTGTGTTAATAAAGTCCACGAAATGTTGTGTCTGTGAGACTGGGGTAGTGTAA
The DNA here is from genome assembly GCF_019279795.1 of Protopterus annectens. Lineage (NCBI taxonomy): Eukaryota > Metazoa > Chordata > Ceratodontiformes > Protopteridae > Protopterus > Protopterus annectens. The sequence continues at coordinate 448,946,904 of NC_056740.1, forward strand.
GTTTCCTGGTTACCTGAGGGGTAGTTAATGTCTTGGTTGGATAGAGCGTGATTCTATTAGGTTTAGGTAAGATTCATGATACTCTAGATGCATAAATAGTGATCTGTAGCTGGTGACTTGGATTTTGGTTAGCTCTATACTGTCATCCTGTTAACAACCTGGAGGTATGTTTGTTGCTAATGTCAATCGAGACACCTCCATCTTTGGCCACAATCTGTGCTGTTGTTGTTCTAAATATGTAGAAGGCTATATAGCCTTGCACTGCTGACATACTTTCTATGACCTTAAACCAAGTCTCAGTAATGGCACAAATGTGTATGCTCTCCAAACCAAAGAGGGCTTGAAGGGTGTGGAATTTTTTTGTTTAGACTTCTAGCATTGTTCAGTAACATCTTAAGGTTGCTTGGAGATTTTTTCATTATGTTGGTAGTTTTGCCTTTTTGATATTGCCTAAAAAAGGCTCTAAGCAGGCTGGATAAAGTATTAGCTAATATGTGAAAGCTAGAGGGGAGAGGTGCAGCCCACCTTTGACAAAACAGTGTGGTCTTTTGATCATGCCCTCCCATGCTGATAGATGTTGGATCTTCCTGGAGTGACACCAGAAACTAAGCCAATTATTAAAATCAATCATTTTGTGCTCATACTGTGGCATCATCCTTAGAGAAGGTAGAATATTGCTCAATACACATACCTATCTATGTCACACATTCTGACAGAGCCATTATGCCTATTTTCTTATAGTCCTGTTAGGTACATCTCAGGTCATTTAAACCCACATAGACTTTGATAAAATCATATTGGTGCCTATGGTGCAGTGACTTCAGTGCATGAGTGACATTGAAGATCCTAGCTCCAGATAGGCAACTCACAATTATCCTCTCCTTGTCTAATGCATTTTAGGTGAAGTATATGCTTGCCTTATAGGCTTTGCTTTTGGGTGACAATTGAGTGTAGGCTTATGTGAGATGTTTGGTGTTGTTTCTAGTGTGTGTTCTATTGACTGCTGAGGAACAGTATTACCATTAGATGGCTTTGGAGGGCTTTGAGATTTGAGAAGGTTTCTTGTGTGGTAAGCAGAGTGTGTGAGGGATGTAGTGTGGGTGTTCCTGACAACCTAATTTTTATGCAAAGTAGGTGGAATTATCACCCCCCCTCTCAGGTATCTGTACTCTTTTAGATTTTAAAAATACATCACCTTATTAAACACCTGTATATGGATAAGGGGTTTAAACTGACAGAGTGTAGTATTATTTCTTTCTGAAAAGAGCAATTATCCACAGCATACAGTATAAATAACACTCTGTAAATAAATAAAATGGTAGTCAGAAACCTGGGCATTAGGGTTGAGAAGTTCATCTCCTTTGAACTTCACATGGCATCTGTAAGCAGGAAATCTTTTTAGTTAGCACAACTAATAGCCAACTATGTTTTGCCTAGATCTAATGATGCTATCATTCCTCTGTATTTAGCACTGATCACACCCATTATAGTGTACAACACTCCTAGTGGGATGTATCTCATTCAACATAGCAACAGACTCTAAAATCACCAGAAGACTTAAACACCTTAGTTAGTAAGATAGACTGGAGCACTGTTGCTGCACTCCCTGTCTTACATACTTTCAAGGGGTAATCTGTCCCTCCCTTATTATGCCAGTAGCGATGTGGAGGTCTTTGACCTCCTGTATCTCAGTAAGTCAAACAGTGCAGCTGACACTAGAACCAGAGTCCTGAACCTTCATCAGCCGATAAACAGAATTTGGTGGAGATACTGATTCATCACCCAGTTCCTTACCCTGTTTTCAGAATAAAGTCCTTCTGCAGGTTAAGCAATGTGATTCAACAGCTTCCTTCAAACTAAACCTGGCTAACTAGATGAGTACTATCAATTTACCTCAGCACTAAATGGTGTCTCCCTCCTAAATAGAAGAAGTAAACCCTGAGGGTGAGCATTGACAAGATGCATATGATCACTAGTGTAAAATAGCCTTGAATCTTCAATAAATCCTATTTAATGATTGCTTCCACACAACACCATCTTATACATAGTTGAAAAAGGAAACCAATCAACTATACTTTTCCAGTTACTACACCACATCTCACATCCATTCATACCCTGCACGTAAACACATGAGTGCTCCACATCTTAAAATATTTTATAGAGGGTTTTCTGTTCACAAATACCCCTGGTACTTAAATATGATAACGATGATAGTCATATAATAGTAACCTAAGTCCAGACACCACTGCAGCATTGTAGTTAAATAACTGCAAGTTGAGTACAACAAATGTTAACTAACCACAAATCCTACACCTTTTGAAAAAAATGATATTACACACTGTAGATTGATGTGTGAGTATGTACCTTTAAGAAACTATGCAAGGGCTTGCACAAGTGATACTTAACTCTACCTATCAAAGCTTATGTTCCCTCAGAATATTTACTTTATAATGTAATTTTATGTTTTCTTCTGAACAACTTCTCCAAATGCATATCTCATTACTGTTTTCAACTTATTTACCTGACATAATTCCTCATCAGATTGTATTACTTTTTTAAATGCTTTTTGAACTTTGAGCTTAAATGTTTTAAATGTTTTAAATGTTTTATCTCTTAATCTGTATAATTATTATTGTAGTTTTTGTATGTACCTAATTTTTGTCTGTATTGGAGCTTTTCTCCCCAGGACTCCATTGAAAACGGGTTCTTTTGGCCCAATGGACTATCCTGGTAAACCAACTGCAAATAAATAAATAAATAAATAAATAAATACTGAACACATGCGTGCCTGACTGCCATTTTGTAGTTAGCTGTTGAGATGTAAGCATGTATGTATGTAAGGTCTGTCTGTTTACCAGTTTGTTTATATTTTATGATGCTGCTGTCCATCCTGATGTGATTCTATGTATTAAAGCATCCAAACAAAATACCTTGCCTGTGTGTTAATAATGTTAGAGAAGGATGAATGACATGGTGCCAGAAGTGGCATGTCTAAAGGACATAGAGTCAGATCCAGGATATCTAAAGGGCATGAAGTTAGAGACAACAAGGCTAAAATGACGAAAGGCACTTGCTTAAAACTGGTAGAATATTCAGGAGTGTATCACCCCTAAAATGTGCAAACTTCGTAAAACAGGTCAGAAACGAATATTAGATACTAAACTTTCTCAGCACTATTTCTTATTTGCAAAATATGAAACAAAGTATACAAAACATTCTAAACGATATTCACATAAACTGATATGTATGATATTGATAAATACTGAAATCACTATGGAAAATGTTTGAAATAAAATCCGAATTGCATCAAAAGAATAAAATGAGGGGAAACAGACACATTTTCAAAAAACATGTATTTTTTATATTAAGCAAAAATATTCAAGTTAATAGAAGTGTATAACGTGTTTTCATGTTTGTGCAGTGTTACAATAAAGCTAGTTTGCAAAAGTATGGGCCATTACAGAGCATATTTCTCAAATTACAGTATTTTGAAGAGTTTATTGCACATTTGAATGTTATTACAAGCTCACAGGACAGTTTGTTCATACATAAATTACAAGGGCAATATTTTCAGTGTGTTTGTACATACTTTGTGGCAAGTCAGACTTGTACTTCTTCCATAATAGCAAAAACCATCACTGTAGTCATTGCCTTTAATGCCAAAATATGAGGAAGCAGTCTGAAGAAGTGGTTTGGATCAAAGCTGTCATTTATTACTATATTTTTCTGCTCTCTGTTTCAGTGCTTTAAATGTATTGTATGGCTATCAGTTTTTCCACCCTTCTCAGAGTTTGACAAAAATTATCCTGTGAAGATTCTGATTCAGTGCAATGAAGGTTCAATTCTTATGTTCTATTTCATGCTGGCATACTTAGGCATATTAGCAACTGTATGCCTTATAACTGCCTTTCTTGCCAGGAACTTACCTGATAGATTTAATGAGACCAGATTTATCACATTCAGCATGATTATTTTTGCAAGTGTTTGGTTGTCATTCATACCAGCTTACATCAGCACAAAAGGGAAATATATGGTTGCTGTGGAGATTTTTGCCATCCTTTCATCTAGTACTGGTTTATTACTTTGCATTTTTAGCCCAAAATGTTATATTATTTTAATTAGACCTGACATGAACACCAGAGAACACATTGCAAGACAGCAGAACAATTCTTATAAATTATAAGGGAAGAAAAAGTAATAAGCCAGGATTATAGCTTAGACAAAACTATGCCATCATGCTAAACATACTTGCAGTTCTAACCTTCTTTGTACTCAGCTGTGAAGAAATAAGTGCAATACATGATCATGTGAACTGTCTGAGCTGCTTCCATGTATGTTGTAAATTCACATACATAGCATGTGCTTTATGATATGACTTCATAATGTGATTCATCTGCTGTTCATCTTTCGTGTCAATTGTGCTCATGATAAGATATGTTATATTAATGCTGTTTCACTGAATATTAAATCTTATCTATGCAGCTGCATACATTTTGGTAAAGGCATATAAAATAAAACCTACCTGAAGCTGTTAACATTCATTAGTATACAGTATGGGCAGCCTGTCTTATGTTCAGTTTAACCATAAAATGTAACACAAACGTAAGTTATAATAGAAAAAAATAGTGTTGCATGCCAACTTCCAGTGTATTCTATAATAACTTGATGATTTATTAAAGCTATTGTCCCCCTATTGCATAGAATTCCCTAAAGTGTCATAGTGAGCCTCCCTCATTCCATAGAAAATTCCTTGAGTCTCACACAATTTTAAATGTACATTAGGATCACCAGACTGAAAATTGTGTCCTAAAACACCCACCCACACAAAAAATTAATACACACGCACACACACACACACACACACACACATATTTATAAACTGTCCCTATTTGTGGGTGTTTGCCCCCGCCACATTTTGTCAGGCTTTGTCCAGATGTCTTGCACTAAGAGGTTGAGAGGTATGCTGTTGATAGACTGTCCTTCTGCATTTTATACTGATCCTGAATAAAATTAGTAGTGAATTGTTATGGGATAATGGCATTGTTGGGATTAAAATCCAAGTAAGTGCGAAGAACAGGTGCGCTTTATCAAATACCACCCTCAAGATGTAATATAATGACATTTAATATGGAAGTAGTCAACATGCATAAAGAAAAGGGATTAATATATTAGCATCAATTGCTAAACTCTGGAAAACCTCTGACAATAGACCATATTATACAGAAATTAAATATGGAAGATAGTTTGTGGTTACATGTACAAGAATTAAGACAGTATATATTAAGCAAACAAGAAACAATGCAACCATCCATAAGACAAAATGTTCCTAACCTTATAGAACATATAATATTACTAACGAATCAACCCATTACTGGAAAGGGATACTTATCATCTATTTATAAAACAAACAAAAAAATAAAAATGCATAATAATGACAAAATATGGAATTATTATAGATCAGTTAATGGACATGTGCCAAATGACAGAGATAAAAAGCTAATTCTTCTCTCTCCAAAGCAGACATCACTTTCATTACATTGGAGACTTTTTACATGGCAATTCATACACAGATCTTATGTAACCCCTCATAAAATGGAACTTATGCTTAAGAAAAATATTGGCTGCTGGAGATGTGAGTTATCAATAAAAGCAGACTGGCAACATATGTTCTACGAATGCCATTTGATTAAACCATATTGGGATAAAATAAATTATTTTCTGCAAATGGTATTCAATGATAAATTCCAGATTTCCAAATCTATTATTTTGTTTAATGCACCTGTACCTGACTGTGTGCCAAGAACAAAATATGTAATCTTATGGACTCTCCTAGTTATTGCAAGGAAGATCATTATATCAAACTGGAAATCCAAAGCTTCTCCAACATTTAAGCAATTCATGAATATGGTGTCAGCAGTATCGCAATTGGAAATGAACACTATTAAAGGAAGAACTGAAAGAACTACATCATTATACGTAGCATGGCAAAGTAACTGAAATACTGCAGAATAATGACTGCAGCAGATTATAATCAGGAAACAATTGTATAGAAAGTCAATTATATGTCAACAATAGACACCCTTGTAAATACTTTATTTTGGTTTTAATGTTTGATATCTGTTTAGAGGTTTTAGCCTACCTTTTTAAATAATTTGTAAATACTTCATTGTCATAAATAACCTGCATTCATGTTTTCTTGTTTTTGGAAATGAATAAAAATATTTAAAAAAAAAAGATGTATACACCACTTCCAGGAAGGCAAAAGTGTTTGCCACTAATTCATTTACAAGTAAAAATCCATATGTCATTGCTAGCATTATATAATTTTTATTGGCATTTGTTAAGAAGGAAAGTCTGACTGAGCAAATGACCTTTTCATGAGAGGACTGAGAGGAAAGCTCCAAGAGAACAAAATAATAATAAAATATTAGTGAGTGTTAAAATAACAAAAGTAATATACATACGTAGTTAATTGCAGTGTCAAAGCTGAACATACAGTAGTTCTTTTCTGGTACAATAGAAAAAGCATAACATAAAATAGTCTTTATATCATCACAGTATGAAATGAACACAAACAGATTAAAAAAAGGCATTGTAGTTTACACATGAATATGATTATAGGTCAAGTTGCATGATATATAAAAATAATATTAGAACACATGGGTGAATAGATGTTGCAAGAATATATAAAGGAGAGAAAAGTAACAGTATTTAGAAAGAAGGAAAAAGAAGAGATAAAAAAATATTTAAATGAAGAGAAAAGAATGGAAAAAAGAAATAGAACTATGAGGAAAAATTAGAGATAGTAAAGAGGGAGTTAAATGTTTAAGTGGACATTACTGAGGATGTAAGACTATGGTATAAGATAAAAACAGTGTACTAGTTTAAATGGACATTACTGAAGATGTGAGACTATAGTATAATATAAATATAGTGCACTAGTTTAAGAGGACATTACTGATGATGTGATATTATAGTATAATATAAATATAATCCACTAGTTTAAGTGGACATTACTGAGGATGTGAGACTAAAGTATAATATAAATAGAAATTGTGTACAGTAGTTTAAGTGGACATTACTGAAGATGTGAGACTATAGTATAATATAAATATAGTGCAGTAGTTTAAGTGGACATTACTGAGGATGTGAGACTATAGTATAATATAAATATAGTGCAGTAGTTTAAGTGGACATTACTGAGCATTAGACCCAAACAAATGTTCAGTGATACACTAAAGTCCTGCCAAATGAAGCAAACACTATTCAGATCTGAAGAAGGGTTGTTACCCGAAAGCGCTCATCTTTGTATTTCTCTGTGGTTTTAATAAATTGTTGGTGACATAGCAGTGTCCTGCCACGTTTCTTTTGTACTTACATTACTGAGCATGTGAGACTAAAGTATAATATAAATAGAAATTGTGTACAGTAGTTTAAGTGGACGTTACTGAAGATGTGTGGCTATAGTATAATATAAACAGAGCGCACTAGTTTAAATGGAGATTAGTAAGGATGTGAGACTAAGTGGACATTACTGAGGATGTGAGACTAAGTGGACATTACTGAGGATGTGAGACTATAGTATAATATAGAACAATAGTTTAAGTGGACATTACTGAGGACATAAGACTATAGTATAATAAAAATATAGTGCACAAGTTTAAGTGGACATTACTGAGA
>NC_056740.1:448955083-448972467 GCF_019279795.1 Protopterus annectens
ACCAAAAAATGCCCCAAGAGAACCCATTTAAAGGGAAAGGAAAGGGGTTTGGAAATGACCCACGGGTCAAAAAAACTTTAAATTAGCCACAGAAAAGGCCCCAAAATTTAAAAACACTAAACAGAGTTTTCCCATTAAACAAAAAGGGGAAAAGAAATTTTTTTGGGCCAAGTTGAAGAACTTTTTTAAATCTCAGAAAAGTGGGAAAAAAAGCAAGATTTTTTTTTTCAGAAATAGCAGAGGTTCACAAGTAATATCAAGTTATAACAGTGCAGTAAATGACCCCACACAAGAGTGCTAGGTCAAAGACAGAAAATATGCAAGTTTTGAGAAAAAACGATTTTAAAATTAAGTGCAAACAGGAAATTCAGTAAACAGCTTTTGGTTGTGCTCTAAATACAGCTACTAATGCAGAAATCAAGTTTAACAAGCCAGAAAATGCTCAAACTAGGCAACTATGCAGAAAAACTTAGCAAATAAACAGAGAAAAATACTTAAAATCTCAAAAGTGGCTCTCTTCTTCTCTCAGCATTTTCTCCTCTTGGTGGGTGCTTCACCAACAGCCAACAAGCCTGAAAAGATGCCAAACCCACAAGGCAACTAGGTTTTAAGAGAGGAAGATGAAGGAGTTTTGGAAATGACCCCTACTGGTCAATAAAACTACAGTTTCAAGTCAGTAACCACTCCCACAGGGGGCAGGGAGCTGCTCAATGTTTTTCACTGCCACTGATCAACAGAGAGACTTTCCTTTAGCCCAAGCAAAAATGGCCTCACAGAAACTTACAAACAGTTCAGGAACAGCAAGCCTGTAACTGAACTTTTTTAAATCTCAGAAAAGTGGGAAAAAAGCAAGATTTTTTTTTTCAGAGATAGCAGAGGTTCACAAGTAATATCAAGTTATAACAGTGCAGTAAATGACCCCACACAAGAGTGCTAGGTCAAAGACAGAAAATATGCAAGTTTTGAGAAAAAACGATTTTAAAATTAAGTGCAAACAGGAAATTCAGTAAACAGCTTTTGGTTGTGCTCTAAATACAGCTACTAATGCAGAAATCAAGTTTAACAAGCCAGAAAATGCTCAAACTAGGCAACTATGCAGAAAAACTTAGCAAATAAACAGAGAAAAAATACTTAAAATCTCAAAAGTGGCTCCCTTCTTCTCTCAGCATTTTCTCCTCTTGGTGGGTGCTTCACCAACAGCCAACAAGCCTGAAAAGATGCAAAACCCATGAGGCAACTAGGTTTTAAGAGAGGAAGATGAAGGAGTTTTGGAAATGACCCCTACTGGTCAATAAAACTACAGTTTCAGGTCAGTAACCACTCCCACGGGGGCAGGGGAGCTGCTCAATGTTTTTCACTGCCACTGATCAACAGAGAGACTTTCCTTTAGCCCAAGCAAAAATGGCCTCACAGAAACTTACAAACAGTTCAGGAACAGCAAGCCTGTAACTGAACTTTTTTAAATCTCAGAAAAGTGGGAAAAAAGCAAGATTTTTTTGTTTTTTCAGAGATAGCAGAGGTTCACAAGTAATATCAAGTTATAACAGTGCAGTAAATGACCCCACACAAGAGTGCTAGGTCAAAGACAGAAAATATGCAAGTTTTGAGAAAAAACGATTTTAAAATTAAGTGCAAACAGGAAATTCAGTAAACAGCTTTTGGTTGTGCTCTAAATACAGCTACTAATGCAGAAATCAAGTTTAACAAGCCAGAAAATGCTCAAACTAGGCAACTATGCAGAAAAACTTAGCAAATAAACAGAGAAAAATACTTAAAATCTCAAAAGTGGCTCCCTTCTTCTCTCAGCATTTTCTCCTCTTGGTGGGTGCTTCACCAACAGCCAACAAGCCTGAAAAGATGCCAAACCCATGAGGCAACTAGGTTTTAAGAGAGGAAGATGAAGGAGTTTTGGAAATGACCCCTACTGGTCAATAAAACTACAGTTTCAAGTCAGTAACCACTCCCACGGGGCAGGGGAGCTGCTCAATGTTTTTCACTGCCACTGATCAACAGAGAGACTTTCCTTTAGCCCAAGCAAAAATGGCCTCACAGAAACTTACAAACAGTTCAGGAACAGCAAGCCTGTAACTGAACTTTTTTAAATCTCAGAAAAGTGGGAAAAAAGCAAGATTTTTTTTTGTTTTTTTTTTCAGAGATAGCAGAGGTTCACAAGTAATATCAAGTTATAACAGTGCAGTAAATGACCCCACACAAGAGTGCTAGGTCAAAGACAGAAAATATGCAAGTTTTGAGAAAAAACGATTTTAAAATTAAGTGCAAACAGGAAATTCAGTAAACAGCTTTTGGTTGTGCTCTAAATACAGCTACTAATGCAGAAATCAAGTTTAACAAGCCAGAAAATGCTCAAACTAGGCAACTATGCAGAAAAACTTAGCAAATAAACAGAGAAAAAATACTTAAAATCTCAAAAGTGGCTCCCTTCTTCTCTCAGCATTTTCTCCTCTTGGTGGGTGCTTCACCAACAGCCAACAAGCCTGAAAAGATGCAAAACCCATGAGGCAACTAGGTTTTAAGAGAGGAAGATGAAGGAGTTTTGGAAATGACCCCTACTGGTCAATAAAACTACAGTTTCAGGTCAGTAACCACTCCCACGGGGGGCAGGGGAGCTGCTCAATGTTTTTCACTGCCACTGATCAACAGAGAGACTTTCCTTTAGCCCAAGCAAAAATGGCCTCACAGAAACTAACAAACAGTTCAGGAACAGCAAGCCTGTAACTGAACTTTTTTAAATCTCAGAAAAGTTGGAAAAAAGCAAGATTTTTTTTTTGTTTTTCAGAGATAGCAGAGGTTCACAAGTAATATCAAGTTATAACAGTGCAGTAAATGACCCCACACAAGAGTGCTAGGTCAAAGACAGAAAATATGCAAGTTTTGAAAAAAACGATTTTAAAATTAAGTGCAAACAGGAAATTCAGTAAACAGCTTTTGGTTGTGCTCTAAATACAGCTACTAATGCAGAAATCAAGTTTAACAAGCCAGAAAATGCTCAAACTAGGCAACTATGCAGAAAAACTTAGCAAATAAACAGAGAAAAAATACTTAAAATCTCAAAAGTGGCTCCCTTCTTCTCTCAGCATTTTCTCCTCTTGGTGGGTGCTTCACCAACAGCCAACAAGCCTGAAAAGATGCCAAACCCATGAGGCAACTAGGTTTTAAGAGAGGAAGATGAAGGAGTTTTGGAAATGACCTCTACTGGTCAATAAAACTACAGTTTCAAGTCAGTAACCACTCCCACGGGGGGGGCAGGGGAGCTGCTCAATGTTTTTCACTGCCACTGATCAACAGAGAGACTTTCCTTTAGCCCAAGCAAAAATGGCCTCACAGAAACTAACAAACAGTTCAGGAACAGCAAGCCTGTAACTGAACTTTTTTAAATCTCAGAAAAGTGGGAAAAAAGCAAGATTTTTTTTTGTTTTGTTTTTCAGAGATAGCAGAGGTTCACAAGTAATATCAAGTTATAACAGTGCAGTAAATGATCCCACACAAGAGTGCTAGGTCAAAGACAGAAAATATGCAAGTTTTGAGAAAAAAATGATTTTAAAATTAAGTGCAAACAGGAAATTCAGTAAACAGCTTTTGGTTGTGCTCTAAATACAGCTACTAATGCAGAAATCAAGTTTAACAAGCCAGAAAATGCTCAAACTAGGCAACTATGCAGAAAAACTTAGCAAATAAACAGAGAAAAAATACTTAAAATCTCAAAAGTGGCTCCCTTCTTCTCTCAGCATTTTCTCCTCTTGGTGGGTGCTTCACCAACAGCCAACAAGCCTGAAGAGATGCCAAACCCATGAGGCAACTAGGTTTTAAGAGAGGAAGATGAAGGTGTTTTGGAAATGACCCCTACTGGTCAATAAAACTGCAGTTTCAAGTCAGTAACCACTCCCACAGGGGGCAGGGGAGCTGCTCAATGTTTTTCACTGCCACTGATCAACAGAGACTTTCCATTAGCCCAAGCAAAAATGGCCTCACAGAAACTTACAAACAGTTCAGGAACAGCAAGCCTGTAACTGAACTTTTTTAAATCTCAGAAAAGTGGGAAAAAAGCAAGATTTTTTTTTGTTTTTGTTTTTTCAGAGATAGCAGAGGTTCACAAGTAAAATCAAGTTATAACAGTGCAGTAAATGACCCCACAAAAGAGTGCTAGGTCAAAGACAGAAAATATGCAAGTTTTGAGAAAAAAACGATTTTAAAATTAAGTGCAAACAGGAAATTCAATAAACAGCTTTTGGTTGTGCTCTAAATACAGCTACTAATGCAGAAATCAAGTTTAACAAGCCAGAAAATGCTCAAACTAGGCAACTATGCAGAAATACTTAGCAAATAAACAGAGAAAAAATACTTAAAATCTCAAAAGTGGCTCCCTTCTTCTCTCAGGATTTTCTCCTCTTGGTGGGTGCTTCACCAACAGCCAACAAGCCTGAAAAGATGCCAAACCCATGAGGCAACTAGGTTTTAAGAGAGGAAGATGAAGGTGTTTTGGAAATGACTCCTACTGGTCAATAAAACTGCAGTTTCAAGTCAGTAACCACTCCCACAGGGGGCAGGGGAGCTGCTCAATGTTTTTCACTGCCACTGATCAACAGAGAGACTTTCCTTTAGCCCAAGCAAAAATGGCCTCACAGAAACTTACAAACAGTTCAGGAACAGCAAGCCTGTAACTGAACTTTTTTAAATCTCAGTAAAGTGGGAAAAAAGCAAGATTTTTTTTTTTTGTTTTTCAGAGATTGCAGAGATTCACAAGTAATATCAAGTTATAACAGTGCAGTAAATGACCCCACACAAGAGTGCTAGGTCAAAGACAGAAAATATGCAAGTTTTGAGAAAAACGATTTTAAAATTAAGTGCAAACAGGAAATTCAGTAAACAGCTTTTGGTTGTGCTCTAAATACAGCTACTAATGCAGAAATCAAGTTTAACAAGCCAGAAAATGCTCAAACTAAGCAACTATGCAGAAAACCTTAGCAAATAAACAGAGAAAAAATACTTAAAATCTCAAAAGTGGCTCCCTTCTTCTCTCAGTATTTTCTCCTCTTGGTGGGTGCTTCACCAACAGCCAACAAGCCTGAAAAGATGCCAAACCCATGAGGCAACTAGGTTTTAAGAGAGGAAGATGAAGGAGTTTTGGAAATGACCCCTACTGGTCAATAAAACTACAGTTTCAGGTCAGTAACTACTCCCACGGGGGGTAGGGGAGCTGCTCAATGTTTTTCACTGCCACTGATCAACAGAGAGACTTTCCTTTAGCCCAAGCAAAAATGGCCTCACAGAAACTAACAAACAGTTCAGGAACAGCAAGCCTGTAACTGAGCTTTTTTAAATCTCAGAAAAGTGGGAAAAAAGCAAGATTTTTTTTTGTTTTTGTTTTTTCAGAGATAGCAGAGGTTCACAAGTAAAATCAAGTTATAACAGTGCAGTAAATGACCCCACAAAAGAGTGCTAGGTCAAAGACAGAAAATATGCAAGTTTTGAGAAAAAACGATTTTAAAATTAAGTGCAAACAGGAAATTCAATAAACAGCTTTTGGTTGTGCTCTAAATACAGCTACTAATGCAGAAATCAAGTTTAACAAGCCAGAAAATGCTCAAACTAGGCAACTATGCAGAAATACTTAGCAAATAAACAGAGAAAAAATACTTAAAATCTCAAAAGTGGCTCCCTTCTTCTCTCAGCATTTTCTCCTCTTGGTGGGCGCTTCACCAACAGCCAACAAGCCTGAAAAGATGCCAAACCCATGAGGCAACTAGGTTTTAAGAGAGGAAGATGAAGGAGTTTTGGAAATGACCCCTACTGGTCAATAAAACTGCAGTTTCAAGTCAGTAACCACTCCCACGGGGGGCAGGGGAGCTGCTCAATGTTTTTCACTGCCACTGATCAACAGAGAGACTTTCCTTTAGCCCAAGCAAAAATGGCCTCACAGAAACTTACAAACAGTTCAGGAACAGCAAGCCTGTAACTGAACTTTTTTAAATCTCAGAAAAGTGGGAAAAAAAGCAAGATTTTTTTTTTTTTTGTTTTTTCAGAGATAGCAGAGGTTCACAAGTAATTATAACAGTGCAGTAAATGACCCCACACAAGAGTGCTAGGTCAAAGACAGAAAATATGCAAGTTTTGAGAAAAAACGATTTTAAAATTAAGTGCAAACAGGAAATTCAGTAAACAGCTTTTGGTTGTGCTCTAAATACAGCTACTAATGCAGAAATCAAGTTTAACAAGCCAGAAAATGCTCAAACTAGGCAACTATGCAGAAAAACTTAGCAAATAAACAGAGAAAAAATACTTAAAATCTCAAAAGTGGCTCCCTTCTTCTCTCAGCATTTTCTCCTCTTGTTGGGTGCTTTACCAACAGCCAACAAGCCTGAAAAGATGCAAAACCCACAAGGCAACTAGGTATTAAGAGAGGAAGATGAAGGAGTTTTGGAAATGACCCCTACAGGTCAATAAAACTACAGTTTCAAGTCAGTAACCACTCCCATGGGGGGCAGGGGAGCTGCTCAATGTTTTTCACTGCCACTGATCAACAGAGAGACTTTCCTTTAGCCCAAGCAAAAATGGCCTCACAGAAACTTACAAACAGTTCAGGAACAGCAAGCCTGTAACTGAACTTTTTTAAATCTCAGAAAAGTGGGAAAAAAGCAAGATTTTTATTTTTTCAGAGATAGCACAGGTTCACAAGTAATATCAAGTTATAACAGTGCAGTAAATGACCCCACACAAGAGTGCTAGGTCAAAGACAGAAAATATGCAAGTTTTGAGAAAAAAACGATTTTAAAATTAAGTGCAAACAGGAAATTCGAGCTTTTGGTTGTGCTCTAAATACAGCTACTAATGCAGAAATCAAGTTTAACAAGCCAGAAAATGCTCAAAGTAGGCAACTATGCAGAAAAACTTAGCAAATAAACAGAGAAAAAATACTTAAAATCTCAAAAGTGGCTCCCTTCTTCTCTCAGTGTTTTCTCCTCTTGGTGGGTGCTTCACCAACAGCCAACAAGCCTGAAAAGATGCCAAACCCATGAGGCAACTAGGTTTTAAGAGAGGAAGATGAAGGAGTTTTGGAAATGACCCCTACTGGTCAATAAAACTACAGTTTCAAGTCAGTAACCACTCCCACGGGGGCAGGGAGCTGCTCAATGTTTTTCACTGCCACTGATCAACAGAGAGACTTTCCTTTAGCCCAAGCAAAAATGGCCTCACAGAAACTTACAAACAGTTCAGGAACAGCAAGCCTGTAACTGAACTTTTTTAAATCTCAGAAAAGTGGGAAAAAAGCAAGATTTTTTTTTTTCAGAGATAGCAGAGATTCACAAGTAAAATCAAGTTATAACACTGTAGTAAATGACCCCACACAAGAGTGCTAGGTCAAAGACAGAAAATATGCAAGTTTTGAGAAAAAGCGATTTTAAAATTAAGTGCAAACAGGAAATTCAGTAAACAGCTTTTGGTTGTGCTCTAAATACAGCTACTAATGCAGAAGTCAAGTTTAACAAGCCAGAAAATGCTCAAACTAGGCAACTATGCAGAAAAACTTAGCAAATAAACAGAGAAAAAATACTTAAAGGAAAACAACGGGATATCAAATCAAATATCTCTACCTGATGTCTCCCTAAAATCCTGTTATGTGATACAGCCTCAAAAAAACATAACCGCAGCTTTAAAAAAAAATTCACTATTCTCTTTTACTGCTTAGGCTTCATACTTTTCCATACTGTTTGACTTTCAGTTTTAAAACCAAGATGAAAACTGTCTAGTCGTCTTTTAAATAATGATGTCACATCTGCCATAGCTCTTGCTGAAGATCCTGGGAGGTTTCCTCCCCCAAAGTGACATAAACACTGCCTTATTTGCATGCTGTACAGAATCCCTGTGATCCTCCCACATTGTGATGTCAACACTGCCTTTCCCAGCCCACTGTTAACCTAATAAATGGACTAGGTGCTGTGTGGAACTCCTTTTCTGTGTTAGCAAATCTGGTCGACTCTATTCATGTGAAGCACTTCTTCTTCACCAGCGTTTTGCTACTTCATAAGTAAGGTAAGTCTTATTACTTCTTAATAGTGTATCCTAAATGTAATTTGTCCCTGTTTCTATGCCTCCCTAGCCCTGATATTGTGTCCTCCCAAGTTTTTAATTGCACATTAGTGGAGGTAATCTTTTTCTGTTTGTAAGGGTGCCACGTGCTTCCCTTTCACAGCTGCATTTTTAGCTTAGCCTACTTATTTTCATTTTGATCCAGGGTTTATATTTCCCCAGTTATGTTTAATGCTTGATGAGTTATGGCGGATACTATTTGCTAACAGAAGGGAATAAGAGAAAGTGGAATGTGTGTGTGTGTGTGTGTGTGTGTGTGTGTGTGTGTGTGTGTGTGTGGTGGGGGCGGCTGCACAGCCAAAGCAGAGTGCCTCTCCAGGAGAAAATGAATATTGGCTCAAACAGGTAGACACATACTCAAAGTTAACTTTAGCTGTTTGCAGACAGTTCAGACCCAGACTGCACTTTTCCATTTGTGCCTTTGTCCCACTTCTATGTATGGCTTTGTCCTAATTTCTTGCGCTGAGGTTCATAGGTATTTCAGGATCAATTTATCCTTGCTTTTGAACCAGATTTCTCTGCTTGGTTAGTACACTGCTATAAAATGTAAAAATCTAAATCATTGTAGAAGTAAAGCAGTGTGTGTGTGTCTGCGTGCGTGTGTCTGCGTGTATGTATGCACTACCATAATTTTTTTTAAATATTGACTCAAAAAAGCATGTGGGTGCTGTCATAGTGCATCATTTGTTAGCTATTTAAACAGGAAGGGAAAATAAGTGGCAGACTGCTTTGCAAAGCAGGGATTATTGCCAGTGCTATGTAGCTTGGTTTTAAATTTGACAGGAGTAGTGCAACAAAAAACGTCTCCCACTGTAAGGAGGAAAAGGCTGACAAGCAAACAGTACATTACTCTGGTCACCTGCTGTGACGAGCTGTCAATCACATGCAGATAATCGGTCAAATTACCCTTGGCTTTTTGACAGCTAGGGAAGGTAGGTGTGAAGTGGGAGGGGAGATTCCTTGAAGAGCTAGATTTCAGCCTTCACAAAAGAAAGCAATTTAGCATTTCTAAGATGAAAGGGCTAGAAAATGCACCTTTCAGTTCTGTTCTGTAGCATTTGCACTGCTTGTGTTTTAAGTGGTCATTGAAAAAGGATAATATTTTAACCAAAAGTAGGGGATTTTAAGACTGCAGTGAATGCCTGTTAAGTCAATGAAGTGACAGCAGCTTAAGGCAAAACGTGGCAGATCTGATGCAATTTTTTGGAGACTAAGTATCCCAGAATGCATTATTTGAGGCAGAGTAAACAGTCTGAATTTTTTCAATATGCCAGACTCCATGTGGTCAGAGTCAGAAATTGCATCTAAAAATAACTAAAAACCTCAAAATAGTCTCAGAGTGCTATTAAAATGTAGGAAACATCAAACCATGATGAAATTAATATGTTTTTTGAGTCTGAGGGCGCGGTTGTCCTTTAAAATCTCAAAAGTGGCTCCCTTCTTCTCTCAGCATTTTCTCCTCTTGGTGGGTGCTTCACCAACAGCCAACAAGCCTGAAAAGATGCAAAACCCATGAGGCAACTAGGTTTTAAGAGAGGAAGATGAAGGAGTTTTGGAAATGACCCCTACTGGTCAATAAAACTACAGTTTCAGGTCAGTAACCACTCCCACGGGGGGCAGGGGAGCTGCTCAATGTTTTTTCACTGCCACTGATCAACAGAGAGACTTTCCTTTAGCCCAAGCAAAAATGGCCTCACAGAAACTAAGAAACACTTCAGGAACAGCAAGCATGTAACTGAACTTTTTTAAATCTCAGAAATGTGGGGAAAAAAGCAAGATTTTTTTTGTTTTTGTTTTTTCATAGATAGCAGAGATTCACAAGTAAAATCAAGTTATAACAGTCCAGTAAATGACCCCACACAAGAGTGCTAGGTCAAAGACAGAAAATATGCAAGTTTTGAGGAAAAACGATTTTAAAATTAAGTGCAAACAGGAAATTTAGTAAACAGCTTTTGGTTGTGCTCTAAATACAGCTACTAATGCAGAAATCACATTAACAAGCCAGAAAATGCTCTAACTAGGCAACTATGCAGAAAAACTTAGCAAATAAACAGAGGAAAAAATACTTAAAATCTCAAAAGTGGCTCCCTTCTTCTCTCAGCATTTTCTCCTCTTGGTGGGTGCTTCACCAACAGCCAACAAGCCTGAAGAGATGCCAAACCCATGAGACAACTAGGTTTTAAGAGAGGAAGATGAAGGAGTTTTGGAAATGACCCCTACTGGTCAATAAAACTACAGTTTCAAGTCAGTAACCACTCCCATGGGGGGGGGGGGCAGGGGAGCTGCTCAATGTTTTTCACTGCCACTGATCAACAGAGAGACTTTCCTTTAGCCCAAGCAAAAATGGCCACACAGAAACTTACAAACAGTTCAGGAACAGCAAGCCTGTAACTGAACTTTTTTAAATCTCAGAAAAGTGGGAAAAAAGCAAGATTTTTTTTTTTTTGTTTTTTCAGAGATAGCAGAGGTTCATAAGAAAAATCAAGTTATAACAGTGCAGTAAATGACCCCACACAAGAGTGCTAGGTCAAAGACAGAAAATATGCAAGTTTTGAGAAAAAACGATTTTAAAATTAAGTGCAAACAGGAAATTCAGTAAACAGCTTTTGGTTGTGCTCTAAATACAGCTACTAATGCAGAAATCAAGTTTAACAAGCCAGAAAATGCTCAAACTAGGCAACTATGCAGAAAAACTTAGCAAATAAACAGAGAAAAAATACTTAAAATCTCAAAAGTGGCTCCCTTCTTCTCTCAGCATTTTCTCCTCTTAGTGGGTGCTTCACCAACAGCCAACAAGCCTGAAAAGATGCCAAACCAATGAGGCAACTAGGTTTTAAGAGAGGAAGATGAGGGAGTTTTGGAAATGACCCCTACTGGTCAATAAAACTACAGTTTCAAGTCAGTAACCACTCCCACGGGGGGGCAGGGGAGCTGCTCATGTTTGTCACTGCCACTGATCAACAGAGAGACTTTCCTTTAGCCCAAGAAAAGATGGCCTCACAGAAACTTACAAACAGTTCAGGAACAGCAAGCCTGTAACTGAACTTTTTTAAATCTCAGAAAAGTGGGAAAAAAGCAAGATTTTTTTTTTTTTTGTTTTTTCAGAGATCGCACAGGTTCACAAGTAATATCAAGTTATAACAGAGCAGTAAATGACCCCACACAAAAGTGCTAGGTCAAAGACAGAAAATATGCAAGTTTTGAGAAAAAACGATTTTAAAATTAAGTGCAAACAGGAAATTCAGTAAACAGCTTTTGGTTGTGCTCTAAATACAGCTATTAATGCAGAAATCAAGTTTAACAAGTCAGAAAATGCTCAAACTAGGCAACTATGCAAAAAAACTTAGCAAATAAACAGAGAAAAAATACTTAAAATCTCAAAAGTGGCTCCCTTCTTCTCTCAGCATTTTCTCCTCTTGGTGGGTGCTTCACCAACAGCCAACAAGCCTGAAAAGATGCCAAACCCACAAGGCAACTAGGTTTTAAGAGAGGAAGATGAAGGAGTTTTGGAAATGACCCCTACTGGTCAATATAACTACAGTTTCAAGTCAGTAACCACTCCTGGGGGGGGGGGCAGGGAGCTGCTCAATGTTTTTCACTGCCACTGATCAACAGAGAGACTTTCCTTTAGCCCAAGCAAAAATGGCCTCACAGAAACTTACAAACAGTTCAGGAACAGCAAGCCTGTAACTGAACTTTTTTAAATCTCAGAAAAGTGGGGAAAAAAGCAAGATTTTTTTTGTTTTGTTTTTTCAGAGATAGCAGAGGTTCACAAGTAAAATCAAGTTATAACAGTGCAGTAAATGACCCCACACAAGAGTGCTAGGTCAAAGACAGAAAATATGCAAGTTTTGAGAAAAAACGATTTTAAAAATTAAGTGCAAACAGGAAATTCAGTAAACAGCTTTTGGTTGTGCTCTAAATACAGCTACTAATGCAGAAATCAAGTTTAACAAGCCAGAAAATGCTCAAACTAGGCAACTATGCAGAAAAACTTAGCAAATAAACAGATAAAAAATACTTAAAATCTCAAAAGTGGCTCCCTTCTTCTCTCAGCATTTTCTCCTCTTGGTGGGTGCTTCACCAACAGCCAACAAGCCTGAAAAGATGCCAAACCCACGAGGCAACTAGGTTTTAAGAGAGGAAGATGAAGGAGTTTTGGAAATGACCCCTACTGGTCAATAAAACTACAGTTTCAAGTCAGTAACCACTCCCACGGGGGCAGGGGAGCTGCTCAATGTTTTCACTGCCACTGATCAACAGAGAGACTTTCCTTTAGCCCAAGCAAAAATGGCCTCACAGAAACTTACAAACAGTTCAGGAACAGCAAGCCTGTAACTGAACTTTTTTAAATCTCAGAAAAGTGGGAAAAAAGCAAGATTTTTTTTGTTTTTGTTTTTTCAGAGATAGCAGAGGTTCACAAGTAAAATCAAGTTATAACAGTGCAGTAAATGACCCCACACAAGAGTGCTAGGTCAAAGACAGAAAATATGCAAGTTTTGAGAAAAAACGATTTTAAAAATTAAGTGCAAACAGGAAATTCAGTAAACAGCTTTTGGTTGTGCTCTAAATACAGCTACTAATGCAGAAATCAAGTTTAACAAGCCAGAAAATGCTCAAACTAGGCAACTATGCAGAAAAACTTAGCAAATAAACAGAGAAAAAATACTTAAAATCTCAAAAGTGGCATCCTTCTTCTCTCAGCATTTTCTCCTCTTGGTGGGTGCTTCACCAACAGCCAACAAGCCTGAAAAGATGCCAAACCCACGAGGCAACTAGGTTTTAAGAGAGGAAGATGAAGGAGTTTTGGAAATGACCCCTACTGGTCAATAAAACTACACTTTCAAGTCAGTAACCACTCCCACGGGGGGCAGGGGAGCTGCTCACTGTTTTTCACTGCCACTGATCAACAGAGAGACTTTCCTTTAGCCCAAGCAAAAATGGTCTCACAGAAACTTACAAACAGTTCAGGAACAGCAAGCCTGTAACTGAACTTTTTTAAATCTCAGAAAAGTGGGAAAAAGCAAGATTTTTTTTTTGTTTTGTTTTCTCAGAGATAGCAGAGGTTCACAAGTAATATCAAGTTCTAACAGTGCAGTGAATGATCCCACACAAGAGTGCTAGTTCAAAGACAGAAAATATGCAAGTTTTGAGAAAAAACGATTTTAAAATTAAGTGCAAACAGGAAATTCAGTAAACAGCTTTTGGTTGTGCTCTAAATACAGCTACTAATGCAGAAATCAAGTTTAACAAGCCAGAAAATGCTCAAACTAGGCAACTATGCAAAAAAACTTAGCAAATAAACAGAGAAAAAATACTTAAAATCCCAAAAGTCGATGTTCTCCATACTGGGGATGGCCTTGGGAGCATGCATATTGGGGTTTACACATCTGGCATTTGTCAGCATTACCCTTATGTTTCTTTCCACTTATGTTTTCTAGGGTGGTGGGTCAGTCTTTTCAGCCTTGCCTACAAAAGGATCTATGGAGGTGGCAAAGGCCTTATCCAATATTCAGACACCCAGGGCTAACAGGTGCAAGCCATCCCAAGAACAGCTGCGTGGCTTGTCAAGCATGACATCCCAAGCAGACAGACATTGGATCCCCTTGGAATGACACCAGTAAGTGTGCCACTTGCTATGACTGATCATTCCGTGTTTGTACTGTGGCATTATTCTTGGTAAGGGTAGGATGCTGCAAATGGTGAGTGTCATACCGGCCTGGACTACATAATCAGAGAGCTCATCTATGTCTCTTTTCATGTAGTCTAGGGAGGTACATCTCAGGTCATTCACACCAGCATGGACTATGACTGCATCATATTTCTACTTGCTTTGGAGTGACCTGCATACTTCTGTTATGTTGCGTATTGTGGCAGCCTACAGGCAGCTTACTGTACCCTTTCCCTTGTTCAGTCTGGTGTGCGGGACAGCAGTGTGTCTGACTATGGAGTCACCTATTACAACTGTATCAGGCATGTTGTTTCTCCTTCTGGCCTGTGACTGTTTGGCACAACAGCTTTGTGTACTATGTGTTGCATGTGCTATGTTTGGAGGTTGTTTGATTGGGTGTCTGCTTTAGAGGCCTCTGTTGGTGTGCTGTGTTTGTAATTTGTGCCTCCGGGAATGTTTTTCTGTGTTTATGTGTTTGGTTTGCAGTTGTAATAGGTCTATGTGGGACTGTGTTTGTGGTGTGTGTGGTTACCTTCTCCTCCTGACAAGTTTTGGGAGTACTGAGTTGAGGGAGCTCAGACTCCAGTTTGGATAGATGGTTGCATCTCTCACATATATTTGCATTTCTTGGGTAGAGTTGGGGGTTGTCTGTGTACTTGGGGCAGGTGTAACATTGCCTCAGGATTCACAGATTCAGCTTGTTGTGGCTGGCCTTAGTGGATTGTATGTGTGGACAGATTTTATTGCCATACTACTGATCAGTGATTACTTCATTGTTTATGATTGCTCTATCATGTAGTAGCTTCCTCATTCTCTTGCATGGTTTGGTTATGGCTGGTGTCCATCATGCCAGATTCCTGCGTGTATGGCACTGTGTCTTGTTTTAATTTAGGATTGCATAATCCAAGCATTCCTGGCAGTGTTCATAGAATGGCTGTATTACAGGTTCTGAGGTGTGGCCCATATTTTGCACCTGCACAGGACCTTTAATGGATTCCACATCAGTTTGGAGGAGTGCAAATATTGCTTAACATATGTTTTCCACTATGGTTTTCTGGCCAGGGACAGTGGTCAGGATTTGTATATCCAGTGTGATTACTCTACGGTTTGGTTTTACCAGTGAGCGATACACTTCTCATCTTGCCATCCAGTACCCATGTTGCTGATTATCACATCCAGTATGCTTACCCCTCTTGTGGGAGTGGTGCGTTGTTCCTGGGTCTTTTGGTTTATGGATTCTATGAACTTTTGTCCTACACTGTTGGAACTAGTATAATGCTCCCAGTCTATGTCTGGGTATTTTCAGTCACCCAATATAATGTGGTTTGGAGGACTTGATATATTCATGTATTCCAGCATAGGCCAGGTGCAGTTCCTGGTGTTGGGACAGTAGTCTGTAACAGGCTATAAACTGGGGGCAGTTTTAGCCACTGTTACTTGACCATGGTTAGTACATTCTGCTATTTGTTGTGGTACCAACATGGCGGTGTGGTTATCCTTGACAATTCTTGCTAGTCACCCTCCTTTTGTAGCTTGTTCCATGTTTTGAGGCTGTACAGCACAGTATGAGGTGTAACCTGGTATTGTTAGGGTGCTGTTGTGAGCCTTGGCTCAGTTTTCTGTTACAGCGCAGATATCACCATTCTCCATACTGGGTGAGTTTAGACTGCATGCATCTTGCTGTTTCGACTTATCCCTTATCTTATTCTTATCCCTTCTGATACCTATGGAGATAGGTTTGTGTTTTGAGCCTTACCTATTCAGGGCACACTGTGGGTAACAACAGCCTTTGCCAGTATCCATACAGCCTGCACTGATAGGTGCACGCCAGTCCTAGCAGGTGGTGCATCATGTCATGCTCAACATGTCATCCCAGACTGGCACACATTGGATCCCCTTTGACTAACTGCGATACTTCCGTCAATTATTGCACTTGATCATCTCATTGTCATTGTCATGTTGTGGCACGATGCTTGTTGAGGGTAGGATGTTAGTCAGGGTCCTCAGGTGTGCATATAGTACATGGTGTTACATTACTTAACACATAGCATTCATGCCTCAGGTGGTGTTGCAGGGCTGCCTCTGTCGGATGCGCATATTACACTTCCCTGTACATGTTTGAGAGCAGGTTGTGTCATGTTAGGCATCCCTGTTACTATATGTGTGAGTCAGAGAGGGGTATCATTTCCAGGGTTCCTACTGAGCCAGTGTATGTGCTATGCGTTGCCTCTTTGCCAAGGCCAGGGCATACTGGGCACGCCTCCTTCTGCCTACTGGGGCAGGCTCAGGTTGTTCCTCCTCCGAGTCACGCTCTGCCTGTGATGGCCTTGGCAATGGAGGGGGGCTGTTTGGCCTGGCCCTATGCTGGTCCTGCTGCAGCTGTTTTCGCAAGATCATATTATGTAGCATAGCACATACCATGACAATTTGGGTACATGTAGTTGGTGTGTACTGCAAGGCTCCACCAGATGTGTCCAGACACCGGAACCGTGGCTTGAGCAGCCCAAACACATGCTCTATTACATTACGTGTTTGTGCGTGTGCCTCATTATGGCGTTCCTGTTCAGGTGTGTGTGTGTTTCTGATGGGTGTCATCAGCCATGGCTCCAGTGCATAACCTGCATCCCCCACTAGGTGTCCATGCGGGATGTCCCCATTGGCAAATGTCTGGTACAGCTGCGTCAAATGCCAGATGTGGGAATCATGGTAGCTCCCAGGACAGCCAGCACACACATTCATTATTATGCCCTGGGCATCACACATGACCTGGCAGTTGATGGAGGGGAAGCCCTTGCGGTTGATGTATGCCCTACCCCGCTCACCGGCTGGTGCTTTGATGTGTATGTGCGTGCAGTCTATTGCACCCACTACCTCAGGGTATTCCGCTATTTGCTGGAAGAGACGCATATTGCTGGCCAATACCTCATGGGCATTGGGGAAATATACATGATCACCGACATGTGCTCACATAGCATCCAGGAACTGGTGCAGTACGCTGGAGGCTGATGCCTGTGATATCCCCATCATATCACCAGTTGGTCTCTGGAAGGTACCTGTTGCTAGTATTCTTAGGCCAACACATACCTTGGTTTCCACTGGGATGGGTTCCCCTCTGTTGGTTCTGTGTGTGAGGTGTGGCCTGCACAGCTCCACTATTTGCTGCAGGAGGTCTCTATCCACTCTATAGTGCTCTACTATCTCCAGCTCATGTAACCCGTGGTAGGTGACCCTGGGCCTGTACACTCTTCTCCGTCTCCACACTGTGGGTTGTCTGGCACCATCTGCATTGTCACCACCCTCAGCAAGTCGCCTATGTCTCATTATGACAGCTATGGCAGCCCCTAACATTTCTGCTCTGAGTTCAGCTTTTTCAGTTTTCACTTCTGATAACTTAACTCCTGTCTTGCAGTGTCTCTTGAGAGAAACATCCTGCACTGCTGTTTGCAGAGTTTTAAGTGCTGGGCTGGGCTACTATTCTGCCTGTGTAATTGCCTGCATCTAATTGTTTTCACCTGCTAGCTCCAGCAGTATCCCCTGCTAGCTTCCTACTAAATCTGTTGCTTCCTTTTTCCTTTCTGTTTCCTTAGGATGGAGCTAGGCTAACGCA
>NC_056740.1:448972967-448992806 GCF_019279795.1 Protopterus annectens
CCTCTGTTTATTTACTAAGTTTTTCTGCATCTGCCTAGTTTGAGCATTTTCTGGCTTGTTAAACTTGATTTCTGCATTAGTAGCTGTATTTAGAGCACAACCAAAAGCTGTTTACTGAATTTCCTGTTTGCACTTAATTTTAAAATCGTTTTTTCTCAAAACTTGCATATTTTCTGTCTTTGACCTAGCACTCTTGTGTGGGGTCATTTACTGCACTGTTATAACTTGATATTACTTGTGAACCTCTGCTATCTCTGAAAAAAAAAACAAAAAAAAATCTTGCTTTTTCCCACTTTTCTGAGATTTAAAAAAGTTCAGTTACAGGCTTGCTGTTCCTGAACTGTTTGTAAGTTTCTGTGAGGCCATTTTTGCTTGGGCTAAAGGAAAGTCTCTCTGTTGATCAGTGGCAGTGAAAAACATTGAGCAGCTCCCCTGCCCCCCGTGGGAGTGGTTACTGACTTGAAACTGTAGTTTTATTGGCCAATAGGGGTCATTTCCAAAACTCCTTCATCTTCCTCTCTTAAAACCTAGTTGCCTCGTGGTTTTGGCATCTTTTCAGGCTTGTTGGCTGCCAGAAGCACCCACCAAGAGGAGAAAAATGCGGAGAGAAGAAGGGAGCTACTTTGAGATTTTAAGTATTTTTTTTCTGTTTATTTGCTAGTCGTATAGTTTCCCAGGTTGAGTATTTTCTGGCTTGTTAAACTTGATTTCTGGATTAGTAGCTGTATTTAGAGCACAACCAAAAGCTGTTTACTGAATTTCCTGTTTGCACTTAATTTTAAAATCGTTTTTTCTCAAAACTTGCATATTTTCTGTGTTTGACCTAGCACTCTTGTGTGGGGTCATTTACTGCACTGTTATAACTTGATATTACTTGTGAATCTCTGCTATCTCTGAAAAAACAAAAAAAAAAATCTTGCTTTTTCCCACTTTTCTGAGATTTAAAAAAGTTCAGTTACAGGCTTGCTGTTCCTTAACTGTTTGTAAGTTTCTGTGAGGCCATTTTTCTTGGGCTAAAGGAAAGTCTCTCTGTTGATCAGTGGCAGTGAAAAATATTGAGCAGCTCCCCTGCCCCCCGTGGGAGTGGTTACTGACTTGAAACTGTAGTTATATTGACCAGTAGGGGTCATTTCCAAAACTCCTTCATCTTCCTCTCTTAAAACCTTTGGTGTGCTTTGGTGTTGGCTTGGTTGCCACCAGAAGGCAGAAGGCGCTGAGTTTAACAATGTTAAACTTTCTGGCTCCATAAAGTCTGTTTTCATTTTCCCTTAGTACTGCTCTTCTGTAATCTAAACAATATATGCTTTTAAGCACTTGTTCTAAAATTTTTTTCTCCTCAGCACTCTTGCATCTTCTTTCAGGTTTACTGTTTCTGTATATACAAACCTCACTTGAAACATCAAAACTTTACTAAGTCCTCTCTTATTCAGTTTACACACTTTTTAATTTCTCTAGCATGTCGAAGGGCCAGATGCTGCTTTCCTGTAGTTGTGAATCTGGGAATATTGAGGCAAGTTACATTTGCCTCATGTACTGAACAACCCTCTCCTCCTACATAACACAGCTTGTGAGAGATGCAGCTATTTGCCAAACTGGAGGCTGAGCTCTCTCAACTCAGGACTGGCAAGACCAGACCGGAGGAGAGGCAACTCACACACACCACAAACCAGTCTCATGCTATCCACCAAACACAACAACGCTGCCTGGAGCTCCTGCTTTAAACTCAGAATAAAACACAGTACCATTGCAGGGTCCCAGGCAGTATAAATTCAAATGAACAAGATGTTGTACTGTTCTCTTTTCACAAAGATCCATGAAAAAAGTAAGTTGAGCTGTTTATTTGTCAAAACTTATTTCAAGGCTCTGAACATAACAACTTGATAATTTAAATAGTCACAAAAAAATCCTTGTTTCACTGAATTTCATATCAATCAATTAATTCCATTTTAAATTCTGTTACTGATCCATGTAAACAATTTTACTACTAGTAACTTTTTTCTTGTGCACAAATTCATTTTGCACTAGGTGTGAATAAATATGCAGTATAATTCCTGACAGGCTCATATTGCCAAGACAAACTATGAATACAAAAAGCATAAACAGTGGACACTCTACTGTCACTTTCTGTAATTAAAGAAATCAATTGGCTTACTAAAAAATCACTTAATTTTAATTAATTTTGTAATTCATTTTAGGTCTGAAATCTCTTTTTTCTAAGGATAGGCATATTCTCTCTCATTAAAGTGGTTTTTATCACTGTATTTTATTCACACTGAGTAAACACCAAAACTCTCTCACTCTCCATTTCCTGTTGCACAAAAAAAGCGTTTGCCTAACTCTTTTATGTTTTTGCAGAGCATTGTGTGGCTGTTAACATGATATAAATGCTAACTCTCTCTTAGGGCTGGTCTTCCCTATGAAAAACAGTAAATGCTAGGCATTTAAAAGATCACATTCTTGCTCCTTCAATTAGTCCCTGTGCTAAACTTATATTCAACATTTTGTTGGGGTTTAGGAAAGTAG
Organism: Protopterus annectens; assembly: GCF_019279795.1. Classification (NCBI taxonomy): domain Eukaryota; kingdom Metazoa; phylum Chordata; order Ceratodontiformes; family Protopteridae; genus Protopterus; species Protopterus annectens. The sequence goes on from NC_056740.1 coordinate 448,975,491, forward strand.
TCTAGTGTCCATAACGGCACACTGGTTGCACTTCCCACGGGATGTTATACTAAAAGTACTTTGATACCTCTTATCTTCTTATAGCAAACATACTCCTTTGGTTTATTCTTCCCTGACTGGTTCTGGACCTATAAACTTCAGTTATGCCATGGTTTTGCACTCAGTGTTTGGTCAAGAAAGTTTAATAAAACAGCATCTTTGGTGTAAAACAATGGAGCTCTAATTGTTGTGATGTAACTGTCATACTAACACCTCCTCTCATAATTATCAGAGGTATGGTTTAGCATTTGTTGATCTAAGGCCACATATCCAGGGTCATACAGTCAAAAGCTTCCTGTTTTCCTCTTTAGATCTTAACTTGGCTGTTTCAGGTAACCATCATAACTTTTTAAACTGTCTGAACACTAAGAACAGACCATCTATCATTTCCAGCTGATAGACCTATTGGTAAGTATTTCTGCTATATTGATAGTATTGAACTTTTAAGTGAGGATGTTTTTACCAAAATAAACTGGTTACTGAGAAGATTTTAGTGTGTACAATATGTTGGATTTTATTGACTGAATATCTCTATAGATTTGTATAATTTCTAAAGGTTAATAATCCACGCTTGATTATACAGGGCCTCTAAAGTGCATAAATCGTTACTGAAACCACCTTGCCTTTATTTGCTAAGGATGGCTCACGGAACCAATGTCTGTATACATCTGAGCACTTTGTTGACCTTTGGTTGATGCTGTCCTCATATTTTGAGAGACAGTAACAATTTTACTGAACTCTGTTTGAAATTGGATGCTTCAAGAGAATACATTTTGGTTACCTTGATGTAGTGAGTCTATTCACTGATTCCCAATGATTTGTGTTCTGTATATGCAGCTTTTCCAACTCAACTTACACAGGTGCAAATAGATTTGATTTGCTATGGAGACTATTTTTGTATAAAATATTTTTTATGTTTGGTGAGTTGGTATATATACAGAAAGATATGAACTTGGGCACTCTGAATAGCTAAACATAAAAGATTGAATTTCCTTTTCATGTCAGTTATTTTAAAAATGTCTACAAGAGGTTTGTGGATGACCTCTTTCTGATTTGACATGTGATTTGCAACCTATTGCTGTTTGTTGAAAGATCAATGTTCCACTAGCTTTTGAAATTCACTTAGTCACTGAAAACATCTCATTCCTTGATGTGACATCACTAAACTTTCCTGTGGGTTTGAATACTCTTACATCTTTATGTTACAGGAATGCTCTATTCACTATGCATCTGAATGTATTCAATAATGTTTATGAAAGGACAACTCATGAGCTCTAGCTGAGGAGTTACCTGGAGACAGCCAAGTTAAGATGTATGTTCCTCAAGATTTGAGCTTTTGACTGTATGACCCTGGAGGTATGTGGCAGATCAACAACAGCTAAACCATGCTTCTCTGATAATTATGAGAGGATGTTAGAACAGTTATCACAGTCAATTAGAGCTCCATTGTTTTACACCAAAGATGCTGTGTTTATTAAAACTTTGACCAAACACTGGGAGGTTTACTGGACCATGGCATAAGTGCTTATGTCCAGAACCATTGTTTGTGTATAAGAAAACCAAATCTTAGGAGTATTTATGCTTAAGAAGTCTGAGATGGTTCTGATGTGACTTTGTATAATCTGTCCTTATGGGAGGCAACCAGTGTGCCGTTATGGCATTAGGCTACTTTCCTAAACCCAACAATAATGTTGAATATAAGTTTGCACAGGGACTAATTGTATGAGCAAAATTGATCTTTTAGCTGTGCCTAGCATCTCTTTTGGAAACCAATAGGACTGAATTAGGAACTTGTTTATATCATGTTAGAACTAGGCACTGCACTAATGCTCTGGCAAAACAAAAAGATGTTGCTCAACACTCATTTTATTTTTTCTACAGGAAGTTTGGAAGTGAGAGGGGTGATTTTGAATTTTACTCTTGTGAGATGTGGATTATAAGATGGGGCTGATAAACTGCATTAATGGAGAGTTAATTTAGACCTATCCTTAGAAAAAGAGATGTCTGACCTAAAATGAATTAAAATTAATTATAAATTCATTTTTTTTAAAAATATTCATCTTGTTTCTTTAATTTGTAATTATGTTTTGTGTACTATACTCTTTCCACTGTTTATGCTCTTGATTCATATAAGCTGATGGTAGTGAGAGCACAGCTGATCAAAACCAGGATTCCTTACTGAAATAAAGACTTTTTCCACACATCTAATCTGGACCTATGATGCTGCTGTGAGCGCTTTACTCACAAAATGAGTTTCTTCAGATCAAAATGCTGCTACCCATAATGCATATATATACAAATACAAAACAATCAATTGACTGTCAATTGATAATTAAACTTCATAATAAAACCATTAAAACTCAAGCATTTGTTCTACTATAATGAACTCATATAGTTTATACAAATGATTAAATAATCATAAAACTTTGTAGTTATAGAGTTTATACAAAGTGATTAAATAATCTGAAAAAATATATAAAATGTTTAAAACTTCAAAATATCAATCATTTCTGTGTATGTCTGCTTATAACAGTTGAAACATAACAAAACAAAATCAAAGTGTCAGCATCTAAACAAAGTATTGTAATTCCTATATAGAGTGCTTAAACATATTACACTACATTATTTGTGCTTAATGTTTATATTCCTTCTTCAGAGCTGGTTTTATTGAAGCTCTCTCATTTAAACCAGACCCCTGTCAGCCTCTCTCTCTCTCAGTCTCGTAATCCACTTACTCCCCCATCTTCTGTATGGTTCCTTGCGTCACCACCCCAATACAAGGTTTAATCATTTCTAAAACCCTGAAAAGGAAAGTATGTGTATTCCCTAACTCTACTACGGTTTGGCCAGTGCATTCCTTGTATTGCCTTTTCTCATATGGTATACATGTTCACGTGATCCTATCCTTCAACTGTCGCATTTGTCTTCCCTTAATATAGAACGAGATTGCATATCTGGTATACTGCCAGATATACAATGTTCATGCTGTTACATGTTGCATCCACTTGGTTTTGAACTGTATGGAATCAGGATGTGAACAGTGTACTACTATCAATATATACACATTCGGTTACAATGCCTACAAGCCTTCGTGACAACAGGACACAAGTCCTTTTCTACATCCTTCTTGGAATAGCATAAAAGTCTTCAAATTTAACTTTGTTCCTGTATAAGAAACTTGGTTCATTCTCTTACCACCTGTCTGATCCCATCAGTTCGTACATAATATAGACCAATGCTTGTTAAATATGTCCTTAAGATTTCTATTATCACTGGTGTATGGTAGTGAAACTTGATAGCATTGCTTGTGGTTCGCTCATTGTTATCTAACACAGGTCTAGGTCCATACATGGTGCTGCTCTATTCTGCCTCAGCTCATGCATATCACTCAATTGTTTTCCACCCTCTGTCACTATAACTCTATACTTGAGTCTATCTTCCAAATCATGCATACCTACTTCAAAGCCTATCTCAGTAGCATTGAGTTCCAGAGACACGCATGCCTTGTCCTCTGATTATATTATGGAATATATGACCAGGATGTGCTGCTGTCTCAATAGTATGGTGTTAATATGGCATGGCTCCATATACCCCTGTATCTCAATCCATTGTCCATTTTCTCAATGAATAAATCTAAAATTGAACCTATGAGTAGAATGATACATTGTGAACACTAGGTAATTAGTTAAACCATTGATCATTCCATGAAATTCATGTAGTGAATCAACATCTCCTCCATAGCATAAAACATCATCTAAGCAAAAACGTTTGTAGAATATAGTAGATCAGATAAATTCATTAGTTCTAAATAGTACTTCATTCTCCCAATGTGCCAAGAACATATTGGTATAACTGTTTGCGCATGGGCGCACGCATGGCAACTCCTCTCTTTGTTGTTTGTATATTCTCTCTATTAAACATAAAAAACATTGTTCTCAAGTACAATGTTTAACAAATGTGTCAATAGTTCTATGTGACTTGGTGTGAACGTTGCTGTTATCCATTAGGTATTGCCTAATATATCTGATGCCCAAGTCATTGGGTAGTACTCGTGAATAGTGATTGAATATCAAACGTGAACTGTGCATCAGTTCATCACTATTTATCTCCCACTTCGCATGCAATCATAAAGTTCAAGTAAAACTGCTTGGAGCTCTGAGTATAGTCGGATTCATATATTTAACACAGGACGATGTTTCTCTCTATATACACAGATATAGTGTGTTCAGTGACCCAACCTCTGGCCTGATACCACTGGCCTCATTGGTGGGTCACTGAAATTTTATGTATCTTTTGGAAAACCTTGTATCATGTGAATGAGTGGATTTGGAATCGTGAGGCTATCTAAATAACTCTTGTCACCGATCGTACATACAAATATATCCTGTAACTCATTCCCTATCTCCACATAATGCTTCACTACAGAGATCAATCCCTAGGTAAAATTTATCATTCAGTAACTTACCATTGCTGAGTGATAGGATGTGGTGTCCATCACCACTACTTGACCTCCCTTATCTGCTGGTCTAACTGTGATCGCCTTATTCAACGGTGATCACGACTTGCCTCTCTCCTGCTGAGATTATCCTTATGTCTGAAACTGGGCTTCCCATAGAAATATCTATGTAACTCATCTCGGTCAATTCCCTCATATAGGCCCACCAATGGGTGATTCACCGTACATAACTACTTAGTCTTTTAAATGTCAGTGGTACCTCATTGTCATTCACAGTATCTATAGCATTATTCTGAAATAATAGCTTGAGCATCAGATTCATACAAAAATATCTAGTGTCTAATACTGTATCCACTAAATTAATACTACAAACTACTGGGAATAAAGTTTAACCCTTTTTCTGAAGAAATCCTACTTCAGATTGTGTTAGTTCATGTTTGGATATATTACAAACTAACGAATCAACTCTATATATATTGTCATTCATTACATTCGTCCCATTTATTGTCCTATTTTGTTCCTCCACATTTCTTTTATCAGAGTTGTGGATGAAACTCCTCTGAGGCCTCTCCTCTTTTGCCTCCTCTGCTTAGGGATCTCCTCTTTCTCAAACCCTTGTCCTTCCTCAGGTAATGGAAAAGGGATCCCACCATGCTATAATTCCATTACATTCATATTTTTACTATTCACTTTCGGCCCTAACGACCCTATCATCTTGTAACACTGGTTTATTCATAATCTCCACCTGAGGATATAGGTTCATTCGTAAGGCCATCTAGTGTAATGTCTTTCGCTGCTCCTATATTACTATTGACTGCGTTCCATCTACATGTATGATACTGATGATATCATCTGTATCTATCGAATCACTCAATATTCTGTCCGGTAATACCCAATGATTCATTCAACCCAATGCTATTGTTCTACTGGTATTTTTGCTCGGGTCCCGTGGTATTCTTCAGCGTATTGTGGAAACACCCACCACATCAGGATTCAGATTGCATGCTACGCTCAATTACATTACTTCTATCACTACCACACATTGGCAGTTTTGATATTATTTACACCATGACTCAACGCATTGCTTTTCTGTACAAAAATCATTTATATCCCTACCAAATCCTTGGAGAAGGTACACGGACCCAATGAAAAGTCCTTATGGTCACGCCTTATTTTGTTCTGCTTCTGGAGAAGCTTCTATGTCAGCTTCTAGACTGGCCCAGCAAGCTCCTCAAACAGCGCATAACTAAAGCATTAGGATATACTGAAAATGTCCAACCTTTTGCTGTTTGATGCTTCTGGTTAGTTCATCCTCTTCTGGCTGAAAGGTAAATAACTTACCTAGCAGCTGTATATACTGCCTGCTAACCTAATCATTTGCCATCTCTTTAACAACTCCGGATGCTGATCCCCCTGGTTCGGCATATTGAACACCTGAAGACCCCTCGGCACTATTCTCTGTTCCAAGCAATACAAGAAATCTTGCATTCATGCGTTTGTAATCTTTTTAAATGTCCGAAATCCTTCTCCAGCTTATCTAGCGAGCGTTGTAGTTTCTCCAGATCTACAACAGGCGCATTCTCGTCATTACTGTGTGACGTGCTATCTAGTTGCCAAGATGCAACCTTGGAGCATTGCAGCTGCTGTTTAAACCTCTGCGTTAATAGAGCTGATGAGCCCAGGTCTACACCCCGGGGCTCATAATCCAGCTCTATGTCAACGCTGCTCAATGCTTTATCCATATCTCGTATATACCTTTGGTATATATAAAAAGAGCAATGCGATATTCGAATGAGATAGTCAATTGAAATAAGTCCGTTAGCTTACCGGTCGATCCGCTTCCACCAGGGCACAAAAACAAAGTAAAGAAAGTGGCAATGATAACAAGATGAGCCTTGGTTAGATGAAATGCTCCCAAACACTTAAAATATGTGAAATAATATAAACCAAACGTTGATGGTAAGTGAGGGAGCACAGCAGATCAATAAACCAGGATTCCTTACTGAAATAAAGACTTTAATCCACACATCTAATAACGACAACATTATAGTAGTATGTTTTAACAAATGCTTGAGTTTTAATGGTTTTATTATGTTATACAAGTTTAATTATCAATTGACAGTCAATTGATTGTTGTTGTATTTGTATATATATGGGCATTATGGGTAGCAGCATTTTTGATCTGAAGAAACTCATTTTGTGAGTGAAAGCGCTCATCAGCTGCAGCATCATATGGTTGGTTATTAGATGTGTGGATTAAAGTCTTTATTTCAGTAAGGAATCATGGTTTATTGATCTGCTGTCTCCCTCACTTTAGCCATCAACATGTTTAGTTCACATATTTTAAGTGTTTGAGCATTTCATCTAACCAATAATTTATTACTGCACTTTTTTGTATCATAGTTTGTCTTGGCAATATGAGCCTGTCTGAGTTAATTTTTAATTATTTTTCACATTTTGTTTTGTGCAAAATGAATTTGTGTTTATATGCATTGTTAATTTATGAAAGCTTACTATTTGTATTTAAATTATCATTGTTATATATCGGATCAGTTTGGTAACAGAATTTTGCAAAGGAATTAATTGATTGATATGATGAAACAGTGCTTTACAATAGGATTTTTTCTGTGACTATCATAAATTATCACACTGTTAAGGGTGGTTATATGTCTGAAGAAGCCTTTGGGTGCCCTAACGTTTTACAAATAAACAGCTTACGTTCTTACTGCGTGGATCTTTCGTGGATGTGTACTGAGAACTAATTTTGCCTGGACATTACATCTTGTTCAGAATTTATACTGCCTGGGACCCTCACACTGTGTCACATAAAGCTATCACAACAATGAATCAAACACATAAACACACAAAGACATACTCGGAGGACTCTGAGCAAAAATTTACCTAAACAGCAGAGGCCTCCAAAGCAGACACCCAAGCAACTGCCACCTCATGACACACCACAGGCAACACATAAACCACAAAATCAGTGTGCAAAGCAGTCACAGCCCTTTAAAGGCCAAATACAACACTGCAAACGGGACTTTGTCATAGGTGACTCCATAGTCAGACACACTGATGTCGTCCCACTCACCAGGCTGAACAAGGAGAGGGTCACAGCTGCCTGCCTCGGGCGCTAGAATCCGCCACATAACACAAGCACTCAGGTCACTCCACAGCAAGTACAAATATGACACAGTCATTGTCCATGCTTAAGTGTGAAGCGACCTGAGACGTACCTCCCTGGACTACATGAAAAGAGACATAGAGCTCTCTGATTATGTAGCCCAGGCAGGTATGACCCTGACCCTGAGCAGTATCCTTCCTTCACCAAGAATGATGCCACAACATAGAGACAAGATGATCAGCTTTAACAATTGGCTTAATTTCTGGTGTCATTCAAAGGGGATCCAGTGTCTGTCTGCCTGGGATGACATGCTTGACAAGCCACGCTGCTTCGCAAGGGACGGCTTGCACCTGTCACCCCTGGGATTCCGGATATTGGCTAAGGCTCTTGCCACCCCCATAGTGCCTTTTTTAGGCAAGGCTCAAATTCTAAACCTACCACCCTAGAAAACAAAAATGGGAAGAAACTAAGGGTAATGCTGCTCAATGCCAGAAGTCTAAATCTCAAAATGCACGCACTCGAGGCCCTTCTCAGTATGGAGAACATCGATGTCTGTGCTGTGACTGAAACCTGGTTCAAGGCTCCTGAGAGCACCCCGGCACTATCAGGTTTTACCTCATATCATGCGTTCCGGCCCCAAAACCCGGACCACACCACAAAAGGAGGGGGTGTATCCATATTCATCAAGGATACCCACACCTCCAGGTTGGTGGCAACACACGAAGCATCGGAAACCATCCAGGTGCAATTAACCATAGGCAAAACTGCTCTACAATTTGTAGCATGCTACAGGCCACCCTCTCAAACTCAGGAACCCCACACAGCCTTCCTGAAGACACTGGAGGGTATAAATGTATCTCCAAACACCATAATATTGGGTGACTTCAACTACCCGAATATAGACTGGGAACATTACTCAAGCCCCAACTTTCTAGCCCAAAGGTTCCTGGAGTTCATAAATTCAAATGCCATGGAACAACTAGTCACCGTTCCCACAAGAGGAGAAAATATACTAGATCTCATCATCACAAACATGGGGACAAAATGCTCCACACCGGAAGTATATCCCTCATTGGTGAGATCAGATCATAAACTAATCTCACTGGAAATCCACATCCCGCCCCCAAACCAAACAAAAAAGACCACAGTGAAGAACTTCTCTAAAGCAAACTTCACACTACTCAAGACTGGTGTGGTATCCTTCAAGGCCCCCAAGCCAGTGGAAACCACAACCCAAGCTGCGGAAGCCCTTACAAATGCCTTCTATGAACACCTCCAGGACTGCATGGATCAGGCAATCCCTAATAAAACCAAGACTCTTTCCACCAAGGGCAAACGTCCAGTCTGGTGGACCCCAGCCATAAACAAACTTTACAATAAGAGGAGAAAGCTGTTACATGATAGAGCAAAATCCATAAAAGAGAAGACACCTTTGATCATTATTAGTAAAACAATATGAGCACTCATAAAATCATCCAAGGCCAACTTTGAGAGAAAAATTGCCATAGATTCAAAAGACAATCATAAGGCCTTCTTCAGCTATGTTAGAAACCTGGGTGGAAACTCCCAGATATGCTCAGAATTAGTCCAAAATGATACAAAAATCACTGAACCCACAGACATTGCCAACATACTGGCAGACAGGTTCAGTGCAAACTTCACCCCTCCCCCCCAAAAGGAGAGATAACTATCCCAGCGGAGTGTAGCCTCCCAGACATCTCAAATGCGCAGGTGAAAGCTGCTCTCTCTAAAGCTAAAAACACAGCATCAATGGGACCGGATGGTGTCCCCGGCTGTGTGCTACACGAACTCAATGAGGAACTAAACCCGCACATAAGGCAGCTGTTTAATCTTAGCCTTACCACAGGATACATGCCCAAGGAGTGGCGTACGGCAACTGTGGTCCCACTCCACAAAGGCGGTGCCTCTACGGACCCTGGTAATTACCACCCCATAAGCTTAACAAGCCTGGTCTGCAAAGCTATGGAGAGGATCATAATGGAACTCATAAACAAAGACATAGGGGACTTGCAGACATTGGACCCGACCCAGTTTGGCTTTGTCAAGGGCAGATCATGCCTTTTGAACTTGGTCGACTTCTTCGAAACAGTCACCAAGGCCATTGATGAGGGAAAGGCAGTCCATACAGCCTACCTTGACCTTGCAAAAGCTTTCGACACAATACCCCACTCGGGTATTATGGAGAAACTTACCAGCTTAAATGTAAACCCATATGTCACAAGATGGGTTGCAAACTGGCTAAAGGACAGAACCCACAGGGTTAGAGTTGCTGGCGCCATGTCAGACTCCAAGCCGGTCACAAGTGGTGTCCCACAGGGCTCAGTCCTTGGCCCCCTGTTGTTTGGCATCTACTTCTCAGAAGTACAGGCAAACATAGGAGGACTATGGCTGACAAAGTTTGCAGATGACTGCAAACTGGGCGCCATAGTGGAAAGTACATCGGACACAGATATCCTTCAGAGGGGTCTCACGGAAACTGATAGCTGGTGCCAGAGCCATGGCCTGAAGTTAAATGCCAAAAAATGTATAGTCATACCCTTCAGGAAAAACAAGGTAACCCCAAGCTACCATATAGGTGGCAATCCACTAAGCACAGAAGAGGTTATCAGGGACCTGGGGACCCAGGTTGACAGTGGCCTTTCTTTGACACTCACATTGCTAAAGTGGTTAGAAAGACCTTCTACATTGCCCACCTGATCATGAAGGGATTCACATCCAGATCAAGTGAGGTCATTGTTCCCCTGTACTCTTCACTTATCAGACCAATGATCGAGTACAATGCCCCATTCGGGATGTATCTCACCCGACACCTGCAGCAATTGGAGAGACCCCAAAAGTTCCTCACCAAAAGGATAAAGGGACTCCAAAATCTGTCATATGCTGCCAGACTGAAGAAACTCCAGCTCTATTCAGTCGCATACCGCCTGCTCAGAGGTGACCTGTGCCTGACATACAAGGCCATGTCCAACCCGGAATTAATGGACATGCTCCACCTCAAAAATCCAAATCTACCAGATCCACTAGAGCAAGTGACTTAAACCTTAGCACGGATATAAATAGGACATGCTGGAGGGATAGATTTGTCACCCAGAGACTCCCTATGCTGTGGAATAAAATCCCGGTCCATGTGAGGCAGAGCACCTCGCTGGCTCTGTTCAAGAGAAATCTTGACCGGTGGATGGGAGATCGTAGGTTTACCCCGGGAATCATCTCTGTGTCACTGCTGGACAGAGGCACAACAAACTAATGGGCACAGTATTTTTTAACATAAGGGGTGGCGTAAGCCACAAAACTTTGGGCTAGGCTTATAAATGCCTTAGGGCAGATAGCCTAGTATAAACCTATGAACCTATGAACCTATGTTTAATATCACCCTATAACAAAGTGAGAACATAACCCTTGTATTGAAAAGAGATGTTTTGATCTAGACAGAATGACAGGTAGTACAGTATTAAGGAATGGTTATATTGCCACACGGTGATGCAGCGGTTAGCGTTGTCACCTCACAGCAGGAGTTTCTCCTGTTCGATTCTTGGCTGGAGCGGCTTCTGTATGTAGTCTGCATGTCCTCCCCATGGTCAAGTGATGTTTAAAGACATGCAGGTAGGTGCGTGCATGAATGGGTGTGCCTTCTTTGAAGGATGGGTGTCGGGTTGGCAACTTGGTACCGTAAAAATCCACTGCCAATCATTATCAGACTGGAGTTCCACTGTGGCAACCCCTAACCGGGAAAAGCCGAAAGACATTGCTTTTGCTATATTGCAGCACTGACCAGCAGTATTTTAGAGAACAGATTTCCAATGTGTGCTGCGCATCTTCAGTAATGCCAGTAACACAGGGTTATCACATGTCCCACTTTATGTGTGTGCTGCGCATCTTCAGTAATGCCAGTAACACAGGGTTATCGCATGTCCCACTTTATGTGTGTGCTGCACGTCATCAGTAATGCCAGTAACACAGGGTTATCACATGTCCCACTTTATGTGTGTGCTGCGCATCTTCAGTAATGCCAGTAACACAGGGTCATCACATGTCCCACTTTACGTGTGTGCTGTGCATCTTCAATAATGCACGTAACACAGGGTTATCACATGTCCCACTTTATGTGTGTGCTGCGCATCTTCAGTAATGCCAGTAACACAGGGTTATCACATGTCCCACTTTATGTGTGTGCTGTGCATCTTCAGTAATGCCAGTAACACAGGGTTATCACATGTCCCACTTTATGTGTGTGCTGCGCATCTTCAGTAATGTCAGTAACACAGGGTCATCACATGTCCCACTTTATGTGTGTGCTGCACATCTTCAGTAATGCCAGTAACACAGCGTTATCACATGTCCCACTTTATGTGTGTGCTGCGCATCTTCAGTAATGCCAGTAACACAGGGTTATCGCATGTCCCACTTTATGTGTGTGTGCTGATCTTCAGTAATGCCAGTAACACAGGGTTATCGCGATGTCCCACTTTATGTGTGTGCTGCGATCTTCAGTAATGCCAGTAACACAGGGTTATCACATGTCCCACTTTATGTGTGTGCTGCGCATCTTCAGTAATGTTAGTAACACAGGGTCATCACATGTCCCACTTTATGTGTGTGCTGCGCATCTTCAGTAATGCCAGTAACACAGGGTTATCACATGTCCCACTTTATGTGTGTGCTGCGCATCTTCAGTAATGCCAGTAACACAGGGTTATCACATGTCCCACTTTATGTGTGTGCTGCGCATCTTCAGTAATGCCAGTAACACAGGGTTATCGCATGTCCCACTTTATGTGTGTGCTGCGCATCTTCAGTAATGCCAGTAACACAGGGTTATCACATGTCCCACTTTATGTGTGTGCTGCGCATCTTCAGTAATGCCAGTAACACAGGGTTATCACATGCCCCACTTTATGCAGGACAGCCACTGCATGGGCAGTTGTGTCCTGTGAAAAAACATCAAAAATGTCAAATATCAGAATCAGAAATACTTTAATGATCCCACAAGAAATTGCTGAGAATGAGAATTTTAGGACAGAAATGTTTCTACATTTCCTTCAGTATATGCATAAATCCATTATCGTGTCTTTATAACATGTAAATATTATATGAAACAGCATAAATAAATCAAATTCTAAAAAAAAATGAGCTTTTATTTTAGCAGTAAACTGAAGTACCTCTTCTGCTCTCTGGGCATACCCGCTCCGTTCGCCCTGCGGGCTCACTCCGCTCCCCTACCCTGCCCCCAAATCTCACCCGCCCCCAGTACATCTACATTTATTCCTCCTAATACCACACCCACTACCACACTACTCCAGTCAGTATCCCACTTCCAAAACACACCCTCTTTTTTTCCTGCCAAACCAACTTACAGTCAACTCCCCATCATTATCTTACATAACCAGTCCCATTATATTCCCACGCCCAAACCTCACCCCTCCAATCTAATACAACTCCCCATACACTACTACCTAGATAACATCTAGTTCATATATACATACTATCTCCTATATACCTTACTTCTCTAGTTTAATACTACTACTCTATTAAACTCTTTCCCATCATGCTCTCTAAACACTCCTTCCTCTTCCTTTCACTATTACTACTCCTTACCTTATCCTCTTTCTACCATCTTTCCCAGCCCACAATTTCCATCCACTTCCAACCCTTTCATACAACTAATCCTCACAACTCACCTTTCTCACACTCATACCCTCTTATCCCCCCATTTATACCCTCAGCCTCCTTCTTCGACACAAACTTATCTACTACCACGCTAACTCTTCACCATAACTACTAACAAACCCTCCAATTCACAAAAGAACCCAATCTCATCTCCTTGCTAACTACTCACCTAAACTATTCCATACTACATCAGATTAGCACTCTATCTGGAGACATCCATCCTAATCCAGGCCCCACCACTACAACCACTATAAATAAATCCTATTATTCACTTCCTTAAACTCCCAAAGTGTAGTAAACAAAGTCCCAAACCTTCATGCTTGGCTCACACACAATAAACCTGACATCCTCACTATTTCTGAAACCTGGCTAAAACCACACATTAAAGACTCTGAAATAGTCCTCCAAACTACTCCATCATAAGAAAAGACAGAGCTCACAAAAAGGTGGAGGAGCCTTCTATATTCTTCCTCCTAGTAGTTTCTCCCTACAACAAACCTATCCACACTTTAACAACGCCAAACTTCTCCTTACCCTACTACAAATCAATAATTATAAACACATGTATAGCTTCCTTTATATCCCCAGGGATAATATCTCCACTTGAACTTATCCTTTCCTGGCTATCCAGTAACATTAGTAACGAAACCATAATCCTAGGAGATGTAAACATTAACTGGGCCCTTATCCAGTCTCCTACAAACCCCATTAACATCAACCTCTACAATTTCTCACAACTCATCACTTTGGTAACTCACCCAGCCAAAACCCTCCAATGGGAGTATATTGGATTGGATTCTAGTCTCCCATCCTCACTATTTCACCAACAGTGGCACTCTTCCCGACCCACTTGGTGACCACATACCCACCTTTACCCACCGCTTCCCACTATCCTTCAACGAACCCATAACTATATTACTATCTGACCAAAAACTTCAACCCAATAACCTTTTCTAACTCACTACAAGCAGTTAATTGGAATTGTTTAAAAACACTACCTCTAGACAATGCAGTCTCATACTTCAACTCAACATTCTTGAAATTACTAGACTCCCAAGCTCCTTACAAACAAAGAGAATAAAACTAAATCAGCCCCATGGCTCTCCAAAAGTACTCTTGCTACCATGAGACAGAGAGACAAAGTCTGGGCACGCTACCAAAACATAAGACAACTCCACTCCTTAATGAATATAAAATGCTCAAAATAAAGTAAAAAACTCATTACTTATGATCATCAAAACTATTTCTACACTCCAAAACCATAATAACCCTCAAAATTCTGGAAAGGGATCTCTACTCTCCTCCACCCCAGCAAACCAGATACTCCTACCCCAGACCCATATTCTACAGAACTTGATTTAGCCACCCAATTTAATTCTTTCTTTATTGACTCTATTTAAATTGACCTCCTTGTTCTCCAACCTCCCTATCATCCAATACCCCTCACCCACCCCCACTTTCTACTTCTTCACCCTACTCCCACCCACTAACTCCACTACCCCTTCTACAAATTCTATCACCACCACCCCATATCCCTGACTGCACTCACTTCTCTCTAAACCCCATTCCTACATCTACTATTAAAAACTCCTTCAGAAATTGAAACCATGTACCAATGCTCCTGACAATATCCTTCTTACTTTCTCAGTATAGCTGCTGAAACTCTTGCCTACCCCATTAGCATCTTAATTAACCACTCCCTACAAGAATGCATAGTTCCCTAAATTTGGAAACGAGCCTTTATTATACCACTACAAAGGTGGTAACAATAATAACATTACTAATTTCAGTCCATAGCCATCCTGTCCCCATTTCAAAAATCCTTGAAAATGTGTGCAACCTCAACTCCTACCCCACCTCCTAGACAACAATCTTATAACTCCCACAGCACGGTTTCAGACCCAATCATAGCACTATGACTGCCCTCCTCTCCTTCCTTGAAATTGTAAATAAAGCCTGTGACTCTGGACAAATTGTTTCCACCTTACTCCTTGACCTTTCCAAAGCCTTCGATACTATCTCACACAGCCTGCTCTTAACTAAACTCTCCAAACTCTACCTATCCTCCTCTTCTTTGGACTGGTTCTCTAGTTATCTATCTAACAGATATCAAGCTATAAAATGGAAGAAAGCAACTTGCTCTTTCGTTAGTACCCCTAGAGGAGTCCCTCAAGGCCCCATACTGGGTCCTGTTTTCTTCAATATTTTATTAATGACTTCCACAAATCAATCCCTTTCTCTAGCATCATCCAATATGCAGATGATTCAACTATCATCTGTTCTGCCTCTTCTATCACTACACTACAAAACTTACGCAAGATGCCTTCTCTTCCACAGAGCAATGGATGCTAAGCAATCATCTAGCTCTCAATGCTACCAAGACCAAACTAATGCTCTTCACTCCTTCCAAAGTAACTCCTCCCGACATGAATACATTAATTACTAGTCAAAACAACTCACCTCTGAAATAGTGTCAGAGACCAAACTACTTGGGGTCCAAATCGACAACCAACTTAAATTTAACTCCCACCTGCAAACAAACATTTATTTATTTATTTATTTATTTATTTTATTTTACATTTGTTGACTGATAGTCCACTGGACACATGTCCATTTCAGAGGCCTGGGAGAAAAAGCTATTAGGACAAAGTAGGTTACAACAATATTTGACAGATAACATACGATTGTAGATATACATTTAACACAGATGAGAAAAAGCTACACTAGTATGTACAAACATCAAAAAGATCAAAAACTTGGCATGCTTTATAGACAGAATGCCTACCTCACATCTACCACTAAAATCACTCTCTCTACTTCCTTCCTTATCCCTCCTTCTCTATGGTGTCCCACTACTAACTAATCTTCAGTCCTTGTTAAAAACACAGCTTACCTCCTGCTATAACAAAATTGCAAAATTTGCCACCAGCCATAGGTCTTCCTCACCACTGTCTCTCCTCCATAAACTAAAATGGCTAGAACTTCCCAATCAACTAACTTACACTCAACTAACTCTAGCCCATAAGCTTATTCTAAACCCTCCTCTGTCCTCCCTTTCCTCTGCCTTTAAATGCACCTACCTAACAGAGTTCTAAACTAATAATCAAAATCTGCTAGAAGTGCATAAACCTACTCATCCCCCAGGCAAAAACCTTCTTTCCTTCAGCCTCGCTCGCCTCTTGAACTCCCTACCACCTAGCATCCGCACCACCTCTAACCACTCTACCTTCAAAAAGTCTCTTTTCTTACACCTAGCATCACAGTGGGAATGCTCTTGCTCCCACCCCACATAACTAACTCTACTTAATGTCCTTCAATATCATATCCTACTTTATTTAGCTACTATGCTTGTTCTCTAATCTGTATTAATGTTTTCATTTTTTCTATTACTAGCATGTTTCTTCTCATTGTATTAACTGTTATGACTGCTATTCTATATCTGATTAGTTTTACTTTTATTCTGCCTACATTGTATTAACAACTCTCTGTACCTAGATTGTCACTGTCAAATGTTGAATGTACATTTTGATTTCTTGAGCTTTTCTCCCCAGGACTCCATTGAAAACGTGTTCTTTATGGCCCAATGGACTATTCTGGTAAACCAACTGCAATAAATAAATAAATATAAGTCCAGTCCTTTGAACTGGTTGTAGGTGAGGTTTGTCCTACAAAATCTCACATTTTCATACCAAAATCCCACTTTGGCACCAGGAGATGTGGCAGCCGTGCAGTGACACTGTATATAATTAAAAGCAGTATATGAAGTCAGGGCACAGCACACATACAAGGAAAGTGATCTATCTTGTGTTGATTTGCCATGAATGGCAAGGTATTAGAGTATGAGGTAGTGAAGGGTAGGATACTAGTTGTGTCACTGCTCTGATGTTGACGCTTTGTGAGTAACTTGGAACAGCAACCACAGTTTGAAAAGTGTCATGTAAGACTAAGGATTGTCCAAAAAAACAGGGAAAAAAATTAAAAAAAACCACTTTTATTTTAGGCCCAAAAA
>NC_056740.1:448993306-449009584 GCF_019279795.1 Protopterus annectens
GGCATGTTGCTGGTTTTTTAAATGTAAAGAACGAAATCTTGACCAATCTTTTTTTCCTGAGTGGTACTGCAAAAACCATTTGCAACACAAGTAACATTACTGTAATCATTTACTTTGTGACTAATATGTGCAACCAACTCATGGAACTCCCTAGAATCAAATGTGCTCTGGGGTGGTATATTGATTAACCTTCTGTAAATCAATAACAAGACAAACTAACTACCATCTTTTCTTCAACAATGAATTGGTGAATTTATGGGATTTGTTGCCCTTTGTACATAATCCCTCAGCTTTTCCCCATTCTACGGTGTTTTTCCATGTTCTTCTAAGCACCTAAGATAGGATATTGTTTTTTGAAAAAGTGGTATATAGTCCTGATCACTTCTTACCCCTGCAAGGGACTTTCTAGTTCCCACAATCACTGGGACCCTTGGACCTGATTTGGGAATTGCTGTTGTCGTCTTCCTTGTCCTCCACTGTCTGTGATGTTCCATAGCCTGTAGGTTTTTCAGGTTTGTCCGGGGTGGGGTGCAACCTATACTTTAACACTTCCTCACTTGTTGTTTGTCCTCCATCTCCAATTCATTAAATTGATCAGTTTTTATGCCCAAAGGCCCTAGAATGTCCATACCAATAATGGTATATTTGAGCAAGATGGATGCATTAAAAATGCACGCCTTCCATGTCCTGTTCATCTTAGACCGGTAAATTTTATGCCCACATTTTGGCTACTCACTGCATAGCATTCTGTGCCATTAAATGCTGAAAATGCAAACCTTGTTTATAGGATTTGCTGGTAACTGCTGTCTGTTTGGCGGACAGATACTGCTGCTCCTGTGTGTGTCCTATTAAGACACATTTTCCACAGTGACCCCTCTACCCAAATAATATCAATCAGTGGTCATCCATCTCTGTAACCCTTTTTAAAGGTAGTCAGGAAAGATACCAGAGGCGAGAGGTGCATCCCTTTGTAAGGAAATCCACTCATCCTCTCCTTTATTATCAAATGCAATATGACACACCTCATGTTTATCATCTTCCACTGTGTCTGAATGAATTACATATTTAGGTTTCTCAATCTCTTTTTTTAACTGTTTAACCTAGCTATTCCTTCTGCCTGTTTCTATCAAAATTGTTTCAGATTTACAGGCGAAGAGCTTTGTTTGAAAATCTACCGGGCATACTTTCACTCTTCCTGTATATTGATGGCTCTTATAACTGTCTTTCTCAATATTGTAAGGTTTTTGTAACATTAATCAACTTCTTCTTCTGACTTTTCTTTGTAAATTTGTTTGCTCTCTTTTTAGAAACACCCCCTGTTCTTCTTTCATATTTTTCTGCCAGGCTTTTTAATGATCACAATTTTGCCATTTTCATTGTCTTATATTTTTACTGTGTGAAGCATAAACTGGTGCCTTTGCTCACACACCTGTGCTTGATCCTGGTACTACCAGACATGAAGCGGCAGTGAGCTGGTGGTGCTTGGAAGCAGCTCTTCTTTTCTGTTGTGAGGTGGTTGCTCCACACCAATTTTGCTCTTCAGCCCTATTTTTACCTCACCAATTACTTCAAATGGCTCAGTGCTATTATCTTCCAAATGCCAAGGATAATAATTGGTATGAGTATAATGTCCCATCATCATGCATGAGTCCATCCCTCATTAGTTTTTGTACCAAATCAGTGAGGAGTATCCAGAATTTCTTTCAACCTGGCGAATACATTTAATATCCCCTGGAACCCCCTTTGACTTGTTCCTGAAAAGCAATGTATGATAATTGTTTTTGTGTGTCTCTTTTTCCCATGTCTCTAATTGTCATTTTTGATATATGTTTGAATGTACCAAGTCCTAAAAATGTTCACTTTTGTTCCATTAATTTATCTGTGATAGTAATTTTAAAATTATCTAATCAATTTGGCTGTGAGGCGAGCTGTCTTATTAGCAGGTAAATTCCATTAAAAACAGCTGTCATACGTCCTACTTTAATGTTTAACTGATAATCATCTTGTTTTAATTGAATGAAAGTTTTAAAACATTTGGGAATGAAAATCCATAAACATCTAAGTAATGCATCTGTCCATATATCAGGTCCTGCTGTATATGCCACCCATTCTTCAAATGTACGCATGTTATAAAATATGCCTTTTTTATCATTCCACTGTGGTAAACTCTGTAATAATCTAGACTGTGTATATATCTCAAATCTGTAGTGGTTCCCTGTTCTATAATTTGACTGATTTTTGTGTTTTTAACTCTTCCTTAAGCTGGGATATCAAAATAGTATTTTTGGAGTTAGTTAGTCTCTGTTAATTCATCTAATTCTTCTTCCTTTTCCTTCAGATGCTGTTTAAGGTCTGTCATTTCTACCTGTAAGTGTTTAAGGGATGTGTGGTACCTGTTATTGGATTCCTCTGTCGACTGCAGGGCTCCTATGCACTTTTGACAGAGATCTTGGATGTCATTTCTGAACGTTTTAAACTCACTTTGTTTTTCTTTTAAAAACGTATTAAATTCTTCTGTCAATGTATCATAAGCTTTATTTCTGTCCTCAGCTGTATGTTTAGCAGTGGCATCATTCCATGCTTGTACATAATGTTTAAAAGGTGTTACAAGATCTACAAGAGACTCTGCCAATAACAGATTTGACTGCTATTTGCCATAATTCAGAGATTAATGTACTGACAGGACATAAGTGCTTTACATCTGGATATAATGAAAACTGCGTACCCTTAATTAATTCTTTATCATGAACAGATCTGTCTGCACAGTCTATTTTTTTAGTAATATCATGCAATACTTTTTTATGGCATAATACACAAAATGCAGCTTTTCTTGAATCACACAATAAACATTTACTATGATATACTTCATTTTTTGCAAATACCAATCAAATGTTACAATCCACTTACATGATGCCTGTATGTCAACTTTTCCTAATAAGGTTTTACACTTACTAATGTGTTGTGTATACCAACATTGCAATTTACCCCATATTTTATCTGGTTGATCTGCTACATTAAGAGTAAAACATGGCTTACATTTTCTAGAATTCTGCCTGATAGCATCCATACTAAAAATGTGACACAGAAAAAATTCTTACCAGTGAGCAAGAAAACAGGTGATCAGGCTGTTGTTGCAGATGGATGGAAATTTTTCAAAGTCACTCGAGAAGCTGGTGAAGCACAACAGGCAGTGGACTGCTGTGCAAGTAGATATCCACCTTTTCTTAGAGAAGTTATGGCACTGAGACTTGAATTTCAGTCTCACTCCGGATGTAGACATCTAAAAAACTTTACTACTGCAAGCTACATAAACTGGAATACTTCTGTTTAGGATTTACACATATGTACTAGTTATTGAAATTTGACTGAAGTGACCCTTTACAGGGCTTACCATCACTCTCCCTGTGTTTGAATGCAGATTTTAGGTTCAAATGCAGGCTAGCTTGCTATTGAAAAAATTATATGGGGCTGCTTACTGTGATGGATTTGAAGTCTTCTTAAGACGCTCAGTCTTGCTGGCTGGATTCTGCTGAAATCAAAGTCTGGTTATATTTACATTCACAGTCTGTTGCATACAGAAACTTGCAGAATATACACTGATGAGAGAATATACTTCACAGCATCAACTTAGAGCAGTAACAAATAACTTTTTTATAATAAACCAAATGCACTAACGTTACAGCTTAACATACTGTTCCATTTTACTTCTCGTATAGTACAGATGATGTGAGAGATATAACATTTACCTCGAGACAAATGTGTCTCTACCAATAGCCTTAACATAACTGGATTAATACAGATCTTTATATACAATTTTAGTCATGCACACACATATACATTTCCTCTTGGTATTCTATTTTGGAGAATTGCTCATCCTGTAGAAACAATACTGATTGTTGCAGATGCTGACGCAAACTGCTGACTTAATAATATTATTTTTCAGCTTTTCTGACAGTGTGAACGAGAAGCACCCTATCAGAAACAGTACCCCATTCCATGAGAAGCACTCTATCAGAAACAGTACCCCATTCCACGAGAAGCACAATATCAGAAACAGTGAACATCCTGTCAGAAACAGTGCCCATTCCATAAGCCTCTATGAAACAGTGCCCATTCCACGGGCTTCAATATCAGAAACAGTACCCCATTCCATGAGAATACATTGTGCAACACAAGTACTTGTATAAGAACATCTGTTCTTGTGCCAAGGAAACAGATTGTAACAGTGTCATAAACATGTCCTGTTGTTTAAGGAAACATATTGTGTCCATTATTTTTATATGCAGAAACATGTTTTTAAGGAAACAGATTGTCACAGAGTTCTTTAAAAGCAGATTTTGCATTTTTGCTCTTGCACACATCCTGCTTGTAAGGAAATAATGTCCATTCAGCAGATCCCTTATTTTCCAAGTCACAGACATTTAGTACGGATGCTAATCACATACTGCTAGACTCTATTTCTACATTTAAGCAAGCTTTATCTTATACCTTATTCATGTTGCATATGTGTAGCAAAGTTACTTTCAACCTTAGTATATTGCTGAACACACTCTAACAACATTGCCTCAAAATGCCCAGATTCACCAGTTGGACTGGAGTGTACACCTGAAACTGCCCTTTGGACATGCCTGGATAGGTACAGTGAACTGTTTTACTGGATGGCTGGAAAGGTCAAATAGAGAGCCTTGTCCTTCTGTACAGTACAGGAGGGTCTAAAGCTAGGGTTTATAAGTGCTTGCTACACGTTTTGAGCAAGTGCTGGGCTGAGAAATGAATGGCTTGAGTGCTTAAATTGAAAGTTTGTCTAGTTCCAAGGGAAAAATTGAAGAGGAGACTTTGTGGAGCTGGGAATAGTTTTACCCTAGCTAACCAGTGCTGCCCAGTGCGCAAAACCGGGCAAATATGGTATTTATAGCAGGGAAATGAAAGAGATAGAAATTAGCCCAAAATGGCCAAAAAACTACTAATTTCTGGGCTGAAACCACACCTCCAGGGACAGATAGGCTGTTCAAAGCTCCCCTCTCTCACAGGTGAACAGAGAAACTTCCTTCTATCCAAGTAAGGTATTGGCAAACACATAGAATTTAACACTGCCCTGAATTCAGCACTAACCTGAAAACTGGACTATACTAGCTTAGAAGGGCGGGAAGCAACTGTGTATATATATATATATATATATATATATATATATATATATATATATATATATATATATATATACTTTACTATATATATATTATAAACAGCATTTGAGAATATACAAAATCCATTGGTATATATATATATATATATATATATCCTCAAAAGTAAAAGGCCGCAGTACCCGTGCTGATGTCTGATGAAACAGCATTTGGGAATTTACAAAACCCATTGGTAGGTGTGTCATTAAATACTGGGTATTCTCAAAGGTAAAAGCAAACTGCTTCTGTGAAGATTCAGCTAGAAGTATAGCAAAAATTCCATTTGCTAAATCAATAACTGTAAACCATTTACTCTGTGGATCTAGTTTAACAGAAATTTCAGGTGACCCAGGCACAACATGTGCTGCTGGAGATGTGAACTTATTTACTAGCCTCAGTTGTAAAACCAGTCTGTAACTACCATCCTTCTTCTTTACTGGCCACATGGGTGAATTCCACAACTTGATTTTCTGACTATAATACCTTTCCTTTCCCAGTCTGTAATGCATTTATGAATATCCCCCACTGCTTCTCATGGAATGGGGTGCTATTTCTGATTGGGTGCTTCTCATGGAATGGGGTACTGTTTTTGATATGGTGCTTCTCATGGAATGGGGTACTGTTTCTGATAGGGTGCTTCTCATAGAATGGGGTACTGTTTCTGATAGGGTGCTTCTCATGGAATGGTGTACTGTTTCTGATAGGGTGCTTCTCATGGAATGGGGTACTGTTTCTGATTGGGTGCTTCTCATGGAATGGGGTACTGTTTCTGATAGGGTGCTTCTCATGGAATGGGGTACTGTTTCTGATAGGGTGCTTCTCATGGAATGGGGTACTGTTTCTGATAGGGTGCTTCTCATGGAATGGGGTACTGTTTCTGATATGGTGCTTCTCGTGGAATGGGTTACTGTTTCTGATAGGGTGCTTCTCATGGAATGGGGTACTGTTTTTGATATGGTGCTTCTCGTGGAATGGGGTACTGTTTCTGATAGGGTGCTTCTCGTGGAATGGGGTACTGTTTCTGATAAGGTGGTAACCTGTCTGTAAGTTCATCTGCCTTTACAGTGGCATTGGCAACCAGACCATAGTCTGTTTTATCTTTAGCCCATAATTCTGGAAATTCTTGCATCAACTGTAATAAAAGTAATAAAATGTTTTTGTTACTGAAAGTATATTATTGAACATTCCATATGCATCTATTTTCAACTCTGTACTTTAATTTTTGTAAAAAAGTAATGTCTTACGGCTTTTACTGGTTAGGGGTCGCCACAGCGGAACTCTGGTCCTCTAATGATTGGCAGTGGATTTTTATGATGCCGAGGTGCCAGCCCGAAGCCCAGCCTTCAAAGAAGGCACACCCATTCACACTTGCACCTACTTGCATGTCTTTTGCTTTTATTATAATTGTGTAACTATTTTTGTTGCTATGTTTGATTATCTGTGGAGCTTTTCTCCCGGGCCTCCACATAAAATGGGCTTTTAACCCAGTGGATTTTCTCAGTTAACAAATGTCAATAAATAAACAATAAATAAATAATAAATAAATTGCTATCTTAAATCTTGTCCCTGCTCTATGCAGTCTACTGAACACAGTTTTTTGAACATTTCTTCTGTCTGTACCACTGTACATATCATAGCATCTTTATTTCTCCACAAAATCTTATTAAAATCTAACACAACACCTAATTCTGGCATAATGTCCATTCCCAAAATGGTACTGTCACACTGGGGATGTAACAAGCATATTTCTGTTATCCTCTTCCCAGGCTGATTGGCTTTATTCAAAAATCTAATCTCCAAAGGCTTGCTGCTGACTGCAGCTACCTTTGACCCTTCAAACCCTGATAGTGTGAGAACTGTATTCGGGTCCTCTGGCAGACATCTGTTTGTAACTGAAACTGAGACCTCTGTATCAAGTAACACATTGTGCCACAATTCCTTTCCCATGAGTAATGAAATTATGGTCTGCTGTCCTTTCCAACCTGGAATGAAGTCAAATACACCAACTGATTCTGTGCTGAACTATCACAGCCTTCATACATATTCTGAAAATCTGGTATGTCACTAGCAGCATTAACCTGGGCTACAGCATACTGCTGATCATCTCTTGGGCTCAAACTTTTTACACCACTTATGTAATTCACCCAGTCATTAACCATACTGGGCTGCCTTGTATCAGAAAAGCTAACAGTATTTCCTGTCTCTGTAAGTGCATTCCCTTCAGAAAACAATAAACCAGTTTCAACGTCACTGGAAGCAGGAGCTGTAGGAATTGTCAGTGCTGTGTCTGTTTCAGATTTCAAACCATCCAGTCAAGGATACACTGAATCATACTGTGAATAATGAGGTGTTTTTTTAGTAATCTCACTTACTGCCCTACCCTCAGATCTTTTAACCTGCCTAGCGTTATTGGAAACAACTGGAACTAAATCATCAGTACCAGCTTACACATACTTGTGTTTCCATGTCCAGCATTTAGGACACTGTTTTGTACATGCCCAAGCTTTTTACAAAAAAAAAAAAAAAAAAAAAAAATCAACTGCTGGGACTGATGAAGTCTGTTTCACTGCTGCAATATATTTATCTATAGAAAAAAACTTATTACTGACATCTGATGCTTGCAAAATCTGTTTCTGTCTAACCACTAAATGGACAGCTTCCTCTAAGGTCTTGGCTGTAGCAATTACATTTAACTTGATAGCTGTATCAAGTCCCTGAACTCTTTGCAAAAAAAGCTTCAATCACTTGTTTCTATACATCATCCTGTTTCATTTGTCTGTCAGAGTAATTGCTCACTATGGCATATGCTAAAAAAACAATGCTGCAATTTCCATAATATTGTCTGTTCTAGTAATTCTGAATTGATCTAACAACCTATGGTCAAAAGATGTTTTCTGTGTCAAAGCTTGCAAAGCTGCATTTAGCCGGGCACAAAGGTTATCAAGAGGTAAATCAAGTATCTCAATGTAAGTCTTAAGAGTTTTAGGAAGAAAAGCTTAAAAAGATTTTGACAATTCCTAACCCCAAGTAACCCCAGTATTACTGCACCAATCTTCAAAAACCATAAGATTCTGAAATAATCCCTTCCTGTCATCCCATTTAGGAAGTAACTGTAACAGTTTTGATGTATGATACAATGCTCAAGCTGTGGTTACACCCACTTCATCTGCAGCCAAAGATTCAGACTGAAAGGAAGATTGCCCTTGATCTGTCAGCTTTACTATCATTTTGTCAGTTTCACGGTAGGTGAATTATCCTTTCTCTGAAGCGTAAAACTGAAAATTCACTACAGCAAACGACAAAAATCTCAAACTCAGAAGTGGTGAATATTCAAATTTGACATATTTTGAACATTCACCACACTTCCGCAAACAGCATTGATGTGCGTTGCACAGTAAAAAATGTAAAATAAAAGGCAGCTGTTGCAAGACAAAAGCGACGCTTGGTAGATGGTAAATCCTTTATAAGCAAAGTGAATGTGAAATATTAAAAATCATGTTTTGTAAGAGGGGGTACCCTGAAACCTTTGTCATAGATATTTTTAATGAAGTTAAGACTAAAAGAATGAATGGTCATTTTCTTGCACTACTAGGGCAGGTGTCCACCAACAGTCATAATGACTGTAAACCTTTAAATTTTGGACAGGTGCTTATTCTTACCTACACATCCAATTTTTATGATATTAAAAACATTATTTCCAAATATTGGAAAATATTTGATGTTGACCCTGAATTATCAGGGAAATTTGGTATTGAACTGCAAGTGGTTTACAAAAGAGACACTTCCCTTAAAAGACTGTTTGAAAAGCAAAAATTTGACACCCACAATGGTGGTACTTTTAAGTGTGGGAGGTGTGCCCAATGCCCTTATGTTATGGACAGAGAAAAAATTAAGCTCAAAAAATTTTGGATATATTTCCAGTTGAAAAAGGATGTACTGTTACACTAAAGGGGTTGTGTATTTGGCCTTGTGTAGATTCTGTGCAAGTTTCTATGTAGGTAAAACTAAGAATGCCCTAAGGTTAAGGATTTATCAACATATATACGATATCAGAAATAAAAATGAAAAGAATGCATTATATAAACATTTGGTTAGTGAACCTACCCATTCCTTCCTGTTCTTATATTGGAACAGGTAGATATGGGACCTCATGGGGGACCCTTGAATGAGTATTTGGAGTTTGTAGAACTCAAATGGCAAATTAGACTTGATGCCTATCATGCTCCTGGGTTAAATGATAGAATTTCTTTATCTTCTCTGTTGAAATTAAAATCTATGTTTTTTATTTAGTTATATACATTGTTTAGGGATGTTTTAAACTTTTTACATGTATTATTGTTTTATATTTGGCTTGTATTAAGTATTTGCAGCCTTGTTAATGGGGGAAAATTATGTCAGTTATTTGTGATTGGGTAAGCAATGTATTTAAACAGGTGCTAATTGCAGTATTTTGTAATCTGAGGAAGTCATCTACCAGACGAAAGTGCTTAATACTGCTGTGTTTGCTTGCACTGCTTTATCTTGGATGAACATTGTCTGTATTTTTTCTGGATTTGGAATTTTCTGCTTATAAAGGATTTACCATCTACCAAGCATCGCTTTTGTCTTGCAACAGCTGCCTTTTATTTTTCATTGTTTGCAAGACTCTACTTGTTTTACAGTAAAAAATGTGTTTTCAGGGGGGCAAGCCCCCCCTACACCCCCTCACACTATAGTGAGGGAAAAGGTACATTCCGCAATCCCCACTATACTGTGATCTGCATCAAAATGTAGAAATTCACAACAGCAAATGCTGTATTGCATTCGCTGTTGTAAATTTCTACATTTTGACATTTGTGTTTCCAATTCTACCAAATTGGTAGTTTCTCAATAATGTGAATCGCACAAAGTGTGATTTGAAAAACGATAGTAAACCAATCTGTCATGCGTTTTGCAGCTGGTTTTAAGAACTGCTTATTAGTCTTAAAAGGACAATCCCAGGGATTTTTTGTTTTCATTCTGATCTTTGTTTACATTTTCAGTCTGGCATTCTGGGCATATCCAAACTTTGGCTGCGGGGGTTGGGGGAGGGTGCTTACAGGAAGCTTCAGAGGTGTTAGGCAGATTCCTCCTTAAATTGCAGTTGTACTCACAACAGCCCTTAGTCATTCATTAGTTTCAACTGTCCTTTTTATCCTCAGAGAAACTAGCATTTCAGGAATGTTATGATCTGACTTGCTAATACCCTGCAGGAAAGCATCTGAGCAGTGCAAAGTTAAAACATTGGTGAACAGAGTTTTCAGTTAATTTCATATCATATTTTATTTTGTGCTGAATTCTAAATGAGAGCTAAGTGCAATGATTTTATGACACAAATTCCCTAGCTTCTGTAGAAAGCACCTAAAAGATGCAAGTTTCAAACCGTAGTAGAAACAGTCTTGTTTCTTTTTTCATGTTCAAATTGATCTCTGAATACTAGCCAAGTGTGATGGTTTTCTTACCTACTAATAGCTCTGCAAAAAGGCATATGTCTTCTAAAGGGTTCACACACGAGTAGACAGTCTTCAGTTCATTTTGTTTTATAGTCTACATTGCTCATATAAACTCGGAAAGCTGCTAGAACAACACACTTTGTGTTATCGTGCATTTTCTGAATGATAAGAAGTCTGAGCTCAAATATATGTCATTATTTAGTGACTTTCATCTTCATTGATTTGGAGGAAAACTGCAAATTTTATGAAGAACAGACCAAAAACATCAGATGAAAATTTGAGCATTCTGCAAAAATCTGGACAGTTGAGAGGTATGAGTCACACTCATCCATTCCTTTAATTTCATATTTTATTCTGTGCTGCTCTCATGCATTTCCTGCTATACATACTACATGCTACATGCTACATACTACATGTTGGCGATTTATTGGTCGCACTGTATGATATGCCCTTAAGCAGTTTTCTTTCTCTTTCTACCTTACAAGTGTATGCGTTATTTGTACGTGATTCCACTGTTATCTGTAGACAAGTAACTGAAATGATACACTGTGTTTTCTTTTGTCATCATTTTGTCTGTATTGCCTGATGAGTGGCTAATTCCCTGTCTGACAATCCTTAGTCTTACATGACACTTTTCAAACTGTGGTTGCTGTTCCAAGTTACTCACAAGAAGTCAACATCAGAGCAGTGACACAACTAGTATCCTACCCGCTTCACTACCTCATACTCTAATACCTTGCCCTTCATGGCAAATCCACACAAGATAGATCACTTTCCTTGTATGTGTGCTGTGCCCTGACTTCATATACTGCTTTTGCACAATTATATACAGTGTCACTGCACGGCTGCCACATCTCCTGGTGCCAAAGTGGGATTTTGGTATGAAAATGTGAGATTTTGTACAACCAGTGCGAAGGACTGGACTTATATTTATTTATTTATTGCAGTTGGTTTACCAGAATAGTCCATTGGGCCATAAAGAACACGTTTTCAATGGAGTCCTGGGGAGAAAAGCTCCAAAAAGAAATCAAAATGTACATTCAACATTTGACAGTGACAATCTAGGTACAGAGAGTTGTTAATACAATGTAGGCAGAATAAAAGTAAAACTAATCAGATATAGAATAGCAGTCATAACAGTTAATACAATGAGAAGAAACATGCTAGTAATAGAAAATGAAAACATTAATACAGATTAGAGAACAAGCATAGTAGCTAAATAAAGTAGGATATGATATTGAAGGACATTAAGTAGAGTTAGTTATGTGGGGTGGGAGCAAGAGCATTCCCACTGTGATGCTAGGTGTAAGAAAAGAGACTTTTTGAAGGTAGAGTGGTTAGAGGTGGTGCGGATGCTAGGTGGTAGGGAGTTCAAGAGGCGAGCGAGGCTGAAGGAAAGAAGGTTTTTGCCTGGGGGATGAGTAGGTTTATGCACTTCTAGCAGATTTTGATTATTAGACCTTAGAACTCTGTTAGGTAGGTGCATTTTAAAGGCAGAGGAAAGGGAGGGACAGAGGGAGGGGTTTAGAATAAGCTTATGGGCTAGAGTTAGTTGAGTGTAAGTTAGTTGATTGGGAAGTTCTAGCCATTTTAGTTTATGGAGGGAGAGACAGTGGTGAGCGGAAGACCTATGGCTGGTGGCAAATTTTGCAATTTTGTTATAGCAGGAGGTAAGCTGTTTTTTTAACAAGGACTGAAGATTAGTTAGTAGTGGGGCACCATAGAGAAGGGAGGGGATAAGGAAGGAAGTAGAGAGTGATTTTAGTGGTAGATGTGAGGTAGGCATTCTGTCTATAAAGCATGCCAAGTTTTTGATGCGTTTTTTTGATGTTTGTACATACTAGTGTAACTTTTTTCTCATCTGTGTATTAAATGTATATCTACAATCGTATGTTATCTGTCAAATATTGTTGTAACCTACTTTGTCCTATTAGAGCTTTTCTCCCCAGGCCTCCGCTGAAAATGGACATGTGTCCAGTCGGACTATCCCGGTCAACAAATGTAAAATAAAATAAATAAATAAATAAATAAATAAATGTTTGTTTGCAGGTGGGAGTTAAATTTAAGTTGGTTGTCGATTTGGACCCCAAGTAGTTTGGTCTCTGACACTATTTCGAGAGGTGAGTTGTTTTGACTAGTAATTAAGAATGTATTCATGTCGGGAGGAGTGACTTTGGAAGGAGAATAGCATTAGTTTGGTCTTGGTAGCATTGAGAGCTAGATGATTGCTTAGCATCCATTGCTCTGTGGAAGAGAAGGCATCTTAGTAAGTTTTTGTAGTGTAGTGATAGAAGAGGCAGAACAGATGATAGTTGAATCATCTGCATATTGGATGATGCTAGAGAAAGGGATTGATTTGTGGAAGTCGTTAATAAAAATATTGAAGAGAAGAGGACCCAGTATGGAGCCTTGAGGAACTCCTGTAGGGGTACTAAGGAAAGAGGCGGCTTTTTCCATTTTACAGCTTGATATCTGTTAGATAGATAACTAGAGAACCAGTCCAAAGAGGAGGAGGATAGGTAGAGTTTGGAGAGTTTAGTTAAGAGCAGGCTGTGTGAGATAGTATCGAAGGCTTTGGAAAGGTCAAGGAGTAAGGTGGAAACAATTTGTCCTGAGTCACGGGCTTTATTTACAATTTCAAGGAAGGAGGAGGGCAGTCATAGTGCTATGATTAGGTCTGAAACCGTGCTGTGTGGGAGTTATAAGATTGTTGTCTAGGAGGTGGGGTAGGAGTTGAAGTTGCACACATTTTTCAAGGATTTTTGAAATGGGGGACAGGATGGCTATGGGACGGAAATTAGTAATGTTATTATTGTTACCACCTTTGTGTAGTGGTATAATAAAGGCTCGTTTCCAAATTTAGGGAACTATGCATTCTTGTAGGGAGTGGTTAATTAAGATGCTAATGGGGTAGGCAAGAGTTTCAGCAGCTATACTGAGAAAGTAAGAAGGGATATTGTCAGGAGCATTGGTACATGGTTTCAATTTCTGAAGGAGTTTCTTAATAGTAGATGTAGGAATGGGGTTTAGAGAGAAGTGAGGTCAGGAGGGAATTATGGGGTGGTGGTGATTAGGATAGAATTTGTGTAGAAGAGGGGGGTAGTGGAGTTAGTGGGTGGGAGTAGGGTGAAGAAGTAGAAAGTGGGGGGGTGGGTGGGTATTGGATGATAGGGAGGAGTTGGAGAATAAGGAGGTCAATTTAGAAATAGAGTCAATAAAGAAAGAATTAAATTGGGTGGCTAAATCAAGTTCTGTAGAATATGGGTCTGGGGTAGGAGTATCTGGTTTGCTGGGGTGGAGGAGAGTAGAGATCCCTTTCCAGAATTTTTGAGGGTTGTTTTTGTTATGGTTTTGGAGTGTAGAGAAATAGTTTTGACGATCATAAGTAATGAGTTTTTTTACTTTATTTCGGAGCATTTTATATTCGTTAAGGAGTGGAGTTGTCTTATGTTTTTGGTAGCGTGCCCAGACTTTGTCTCTCTGTCTCATGGTAGCAAGAGTACTTTTGGAGAGCCATGGGGCTGATTTAGTTTTTATTCTCTTTGTTTGTAAGGGAGCTTGGGAGTCTAGTAATTTCAAGAATGTTGAGTTGAAGTATGAGACTGCATTGTCTAGAGGTAGTGTTTTTAAACAATTCCAATTAACTGCTTGTAGTGAGTTAGAAAAGGTTATTGGGTTGAAGTTTTTTTGGTCACGGATAGTAATATAGTTATGGGTTCGTTGAAGGATAGTGGGAAGCCGGTGGGTAAAGGTGGGTATGTGGTCACCAAGTGGGTCGGGAAGAGTGCCACTGTTGGTGAAATAGTGAGGATGGGAGACTAGAATCCAATCCAATATACTCCCATTGGAGGGGTTTTTGGCTGGGTGAGTTACCAAAGTGATGAGTTGTGAGAAATTGTAGAGGTTGATGTTAATGGGGTTTGTAGGAGACTGGATAAGGGCCCAGTTAATGTTTACATCTCCTAGGATTATGGTTTTGTTACTAATGTTACTGGATAGCCAGGAAAGATAAGTTTGAGAGTGGAGATATTATCACCTGGGGGGGATATAAAGGGAAGCTATACATATGTGTTTATAATTATTGATTTGTAGTAGGGTAAGGAGAAGTTCGGCGTTGTTAAAGTGTGGGATAGGTTTGTTGTGGGGAGAAACTACTAGGGAGGAAGAATATAGAAGGGCTACTCCTCCACCTTTTTGTGAGCTCTGTCTTTTCTTATGATGGAGTAGTTTGGAGGGATTATTTCAGAGTCTTTAATGTGTGGTTTTAGCCAGGTTTCAGAAATAGTGAGGATGTCAGGTTTATTGTGTGTGAGCCAAACATGAAGGTTTGGGACTTTGTTTACTACACTTTGGGAGTTTAAGGAAGTGAATAATAGGGATTTATTTATGGTGGTTGTAGTGGTGGGGCCTGGATTAGGATGGATGTCTCCAGATGAGAGTGCTAATCTGATGTAGTATGGAATAGTTTAGGTGAGTAGTTAGCAAGGAGATGAGATTGGGTTCTTTTGTGAATTGGAGGGTTTTGTTAGTAGTTATGGTGATAGAGTTAAGCGTGGTAGTAGATAAGTTTGTGTGAAGGAGGTTATCGGAGGGGTATAAATGGGGGGATAAGAGGGTATGAGTGTGAGAAAGGTGAGTTGTGAGGATTAGTTGTATGAAAGGGTTGGAAGTGGATGGAAATTGTGGGCTGGGAAAGATGGTAGAAAGAGGATAAGGTAAGGAGTAGTAATAGTGAAAGGAAGAGGAAGGAGTGTTTACAGAGCATGATGGGAAAGAGTTTAATAGAGTAGTAGTATTAAACTAGAGAAGTAAGGTATATAGGAGATAGTATGTATATATGTACTAGATGTTATCTAGGTAGTAGTGTATGGGGAGTTGTATTAGATTGGAGGGGGTGTGGTTTGGGTGTGGGAATATAATGGGACTGGTTATGTAAGATAATGATGGGGAGTTGACTGTAAGTTGGTTTTGGCGGGAAAAAAGAGGATGTGTTTTGGAAGTGGGATACTGACTGGAGTAGTGTGGCAGTGGGTGTGGTATTAGGAGGAATAAATGTAGATGTACTGGGGGCGGGTGAGATTTGGGGGCAGGGTAGGGGAGGCGGAGTGAGCCACTTGGAAGCGGCGGATGCCCTGAGAGCAGAAGAGGTACTTCAGTTTACTGCTAAAATAAAAGCTCATTTTCTTTTAGAATTTGATTTATTTATGCTGTTTCATATAATATTTACATGTTATAAAGACACTATAATGGATTTATGCATATACTGAAGGAAATGTAGAAACATTTCTGTCCTAAAATTCTCATTCTCAGCAATTTCTTGTGGGATCATTAAAGTATTTCTGATTCTGATATTTTACATTTTTGATGTTTTAATCACAGGACACAACTGCCCATGCAGTGGCTGTCCTGCATAAAGTGGGACATGTGATAACCCTGTGTTACTGACATTACTGAAGATCGCACACACATAAAGTGGGACATGTGATAACCCTGTGTTACTGGCATTACTGAAGATGTGCAGCACACACATAAAGTGGGACATGCGATAACCCTGTGTTACTGGCATTACTGAAGATCGCAACACACATAAAGTGGGGCATGCGATAACCCTGTGTTACTGGCATTAC
>NC_056740.1:449010084-449073786 GCF_019279795.1 Protopterus annectens
TAAAGCCTAGTACATATCTATGAACCTATGAATCTATCTATTCCATGGTGGATGTGCCTGGAGAGCATACAGAAGGGTTATAAAGTAAAACTGATGATACCTTTAAGAGATGTCTTTAAAGTATAGGATTTGTCCTAGCAGAGAGAGAAGAATTCAATGAATGAGGGTATGGGTACAATGGGCTGACATGACGTTGCTTCACGTAGCATATCTAGACACTCACAACAGTAGACATGCAGAACTTTGAGATTTAAAAGATCTCAAAGTACAGCTTACTGTTTCTCTTTGACAGGAATGACTTAATTTGATTGGTGCAGAGTTCCAGGATCCCACCTCAATTTGTAATTCACTTTACTGGAGTAACACTCACAGATCACTTAAATGTGTCTCTGTGGTAGACACCCTAGAAATGCAGGGGGGCTACACAGCTGAGGTTGAAAACTGTTGGCTGGCATGTGATAGTGCAGGGTGTCCTTTTCATAATGCCAAAACAAGAACAAATGGCTTAGAAATGGATATATAGTGGTCTAGATAGCTAATAAATAATATGGGGGTTCACAACTTTATTTTATTTTATTTTTATTTTATTTTACATTTGTTGACCGGGCTAGTCTAGCTGGATACATGTCCTTTTTCAGTAGAGGCCTGGGGAGAAAAGCTCCAACATGAAGAGAAGACACAATACAATTACATACAGAAGAAATAGCATTAACATAATAATAAAAAGAAAACAGCGACATTTACATATTGACTAAATAACATTCACATGATATGTAAATAATCTTAAACATGGTTACATTGAGAGGCAATGAGGTTGAGATTATAAACTATGAAATGAGGAAGGACTAACATGGTATGAGACCTTTGGGATTAGTCTGGTTTAGGACAAGGGCATAACCAATGTGATTTAAGGAATTCCTTGAGATTATTTTTGAATTGATTAAGCGAGGTCATAAGTCTAAGGTTGTTAGGAAGGGAATTCCAAAGCTTTCCGATGGAATTGGCGTATAGAGCATCACCACCCGAATTATTAGATTTAATGGTTATTACACTGACACCTCACATTTGGACTTGTACATTTATTTTTATTGGACTGCTATCTTTACTGTAATCTTTTTCATGGAGGCTTTCTCCCTGGGCCTCCACTGAAAATGGGCTGCGTGGGCCAAGTAGACTTCCCCAGTAATCAAACTGGAAATAAATAAATATTAGGCATAACCAAAAAAAAATCAGTGCTAGACAAAGCTAACAAGCTGATGAAGCACATGACAGTTGGTGTGTAGCAGAGAGTGACAATCAAAAGGAAGAAAAGCACAACATAGTATGATCAGGAATAGCATGTGCATTAGAGCATAGATGCACGGTCTCAAGTACATTTATTGTTTATTTATGTATTTATTGACACTTGATTAAAGAATATAATGTTGTATAATCTCAGTAATCCAGGCAAAAGACAGATGGACCCTGGCTTGTTGGCTGTTGGTGAAGCACCCACCAAGAGGAGAAAATGCTGAGAGAAGAAAGGAGCCACTTTTGAGATTTTAAGTATTTTTCCTCTGTTTATTTGCTAAGTTTTTCTGCATAGTTGCCTAGTTTGAAAATTTTCTGGCTTGTTAAACTTGATTTCTGCATTAGTAGCTGTATTTAGAGCACAACCAAAAGCTGTTTACTGAATTTCCTTTTTGCACAATTTTAAAATCGTTTTTTTCTCAAAACTTGCATATTTTCTGTCTTTGGCCTAGCACTCTTGTGTGGGGTAATTTACTGCACTGTTATAACTTGATATTACTTGTGAACCTCTGCTATCTCTGAAAAAACAAAAAAAATCTTGCTTTTTTCCCACTTTTCTGAGATTTAAAAAAGTTCAGTTACAGGCTTGCTGTTCTTGAACTGTTTGTAAGTTTCTGTGAGGCCATTTTTGCTTGGGCTAAAGGAAAGTCTCTCTGTTGATCAGTGGCAGTGAAAAACATTGAGCAGCTTCCCTGCCCCCCGTGGGAGTGGTTACTGACTTGAAACTGTAGTTTTATTGACCAATAGGGGTCATTTCCAAAACTCCTTCATCTTCCTCTCTTAAAACCTAGTTGCCTCGTGGTTTTGGCATCTTTTCAGGCTTGTTGGCTGTTGATGAAGCACCCACCAAGAGGAGAAAACACTGAGAGAAGAAAGGAGCCACTTTTGAGATTTTAAGTATTTTTTCTCTGTTTATTTGCTAAGTTTTTCTGCATAGTTGCCTAGTTTGAGCATTTTCTGGCTTGTTAAACTTGATTTCTGCATTAGTAGCTGTATGTAGAGCACAACCAAAAGCTGTTTACTGAATTTCCAGTTTGCACTTAATTTTAAAAACTTTTTTTTCTCAAAACTTGCATATTTTCTGTCTTTGACCTAGCACTCTTGTGTGCGGTCATTTACTGCACTGTTATAGCTTGATATTACTTGTGAACTTCTGCTATCTCTGAAAAAACAAATCAAAAAAAATCTTGCTTTTTTCCCCCTTTTCTGAGATTTAAAAAAGTTCAGTTACAGGCTTGCTGTTCCTGAACTGTTTGTAAGTTTCTGTAAGGCCATTTTTGCTTGGGGTAAAGGAAAGTCTCTCTGTTGATCAGTGGCAGTGAAAAACATTGAGCAGCACCCCTGCCCCCTGTTGGAGTGGTTACTGACTTGAAACTGTAGTTTTATTGACCAGTAGGGTTCATTTCCAAAACTCCTTTATCTTCCTCTCTTAAAACCTAGTTGCCTCATGGGTTTGGCATCTTTTCAGGCTTGTTGGCTGTTGGTGAAGCACTCACCAAGAGGAGAAAATGTTGAGAGAAGAAGGGAGCCACTTTTGAGATTTTAAGTATTTTTTCTCTGTTTATTTGCTAAGTTTTTCTGCATAGTTGCCTAGTTTGAGCATTTTCTGGCTTGTTAAACTTGATTTCTGCATTAGTAGCTGTATTTAGAGCACAACCAAAAGCTGTTTACTGAATTTCCTGTTTGCACTTAATTTTAAAATCTTTTTTCTCAAAACTTGCATATTTTCTGTCTTTGGCCTAGCACTCTTGTGTGGGGTCATATACTGCACTGTTATAACTTGATATTACTTGTGAACCTCTGCTATCTCTGAAAAAACAAAACCAAAAAAAAATCTTGCTTTTTTCCCACTTTTCTGAGATTTAAAAAAGTTCAGTTACAGGCTTGCTGTTCTTGAACTGTTTGTAAGTTTCTGTGAGGCCATTTTTGCTTGGGCTAAAGGAAAGTCTCTCTGTTGATCAGTGGCAGTGAAAAACATTGAGCAGCTCCCCTGCCCCCCGTGGGAGTGGTTACTGACTTGAAACTGTAGTTTTATTGACCAATAGGGGTCATTTCCAAAACTCCTTCATCTTCCTCTCTTAAAACCTAGTTGCCTCATGGTTTTGGCATCTTTTCAGGCTTGTTGGCTGTTGGTGAAGCACCCACCAAGAGGAGAAAATGCTGAGAGAAGAAAGGAGCCACTTTTGAGATTTTAAGTATTTCTCCTCTGTTTTTTTGCTAAGTTTTTCTGCATAGTTGCCTAGTTTGAGCATTTTCTGGCTTGTTAAACTTGATTTCTGCATTAGTAGCTGTATTTAGAGCACAATCAAAAGCTGTTTATTGAATTTTCTGTTTGCACTTAATTTTAAAATCGTTTTTTTCTCAAAACTTGCATATTTTCTGTCTTTGGCCTAGCACTCTTGTGTGGGGTCATTTACTGCACTGTTATAACTTGATATTACTTGTGAACCTCTGCTATCTCTGAAAAACAAAACAAAAAAAAAAAATCTTGCTTTTTCCCACTTTTTTGAGATTTAAAAAGTTCAGTTACAGGCTTGCTGTTCTTGAACTGTTTGTAAGTTTCTGTGAGGCCATTTTTGCTTGGGCTAAAGGAAAGTCTCTCTGTTGATCAGTGGCAGTGAAAAACATTGAGCAGCTTCCCTGCCCCCCGTGGGAGTGGTTACTGACTTGAAACTGTAGTTTTAATGGTCGTTTTGGGTCAATTCCTGGCTCTTTCCAGCCCCTGCTATCAAGCACGCTTTAGTGTGCTTTAGCGTGATTTAGCGCGGAGTTGCCACTAGAGCAGCATCGGGCAGCGCTGGTTTAACAATGTTAAACTTTTTCTGGCTCCATAAAGTCTGTTCTTCATTTTTTCCCTTAGTACTGCTCTTCTAGTAATCTAAACAATATATCCCTTAACTAAAAAGCGCAGCACTTGTTCCTAAAAGTTTTTTTTTTCTCCAAAAAAAAAAAAAAAAAGCTCAGCACTTGTCTTAAAAGCATCTTCTTTTCAGGTTTAGCACTTCTGTATTATACAAAGTCCCTCACTAGCGAAACATCCCCCAGGAGTACCCACTTCCTTACTAAGTCCTCTCTTATTCAGTTACACCCTAACTTTTTAATTTCTCTAGCATGTCGAAGGGCCAGATGCTGGCGTCCTCTCCTGTCCAGTTGGTGAATCTGGGAATATTGAGGCAATGTTACATTTGCCTCATGTACACAGACAACCCTCTCCTCCTCCCACATAACACAGATACTTGTGAGAGATGCAGCTATTTAGCCAAACTGGAGGCTGAGCTCTCTCAACTCAGGACTGGCAAGACCAGACCGGAGGAGAAGGCAACTACACACACCACAAAACCAGTCTCACATAAAGCTATACCAAACACAACAACGCACCAAGCCAATGGAGCTCGGACCCTGCTACAAAATTATAAACAATCAGAATAAAACACAGTACCATGTGCAGGGTCCCAGGCAGTATAAATTCAAATGAACAAGATGTAATGTCCAGGCAAAATTAGTTCTCAGTACACATCCACAAAAGATCCATGAAAAAAAGTAAGAACAAAGCTGTTTATTTGTACAAAACGTTAGCGCTTTCACCCGAAGGCTTCTTCAGACATATAAACACCCCCTTAACAGTTGATAATTTAAATAGTCACAGAAAAAATCCTATTGGTTAAAGCACTGAATTCATCATATCAATCAATTAATTCCATTTGCAAATTC
This sequence comes from Protopterus annectens, assembly GCF_019279795.1. Classification (NCBI taxonomy): domain Eukaryota; kingdom Metazoa; phylum Chordata; order Ceratodontiformes; family Protopteridae; genus Protopterus; species Protopterus annectens. Next base: position 449,015,086 of record NC_056740.1, read on the forward strand.
TGTTACCAAACTGATCCATATATAAACAATTAATAAATACATACAAATAGTAACTTTTAAAATTAACTAATGCATATGAAAAAACACAAATTCATTTTGCACAAAAATAAAAGGTGTGAGATAAATATGCAGTAAAAAATAATAAAAATCCTCACGACAGGCTCATATTGCCAAGACAAACTATGAATACAAAAGAGCATAAACAGTGGACACTCAGAGTACATAGTACACAAAACATAATTACATGTAATTAAAGAAATCAATTGCGTGAATATACAATAAAAAATCACGATTAATTTCATAATTAATTTTGTAATTCATTTTTTAGGTCTGAGACATCTCTTTTTTTCTAAGGATAGGTCTAATATTAACTCTCTCATTAAGACCCGGTGGTTTATCAGCCCTGCATCTTATAATCCACCTCATCTCACACTCCAGAGTAAAATTCACCAAATCACCCCCTCTCTCACTCTCCAAATCTTCCTGTAGTGCACAAAATACAAACGAGTTTTGAGGTCCTAACATCTTATTATGTTTTGCCAGAGCATTAGTGTCAGTGCCTAGTCTAACATGATATAAATGTTCCCTAATTCTCTCTCTTAGGGTCCTATTGGTCTTCCCTATGTAAAACGATGTAAATGCTAGGCACCTAGCTAAATAGATCACATTCTTGCTCATACAATTAGTCCCTGTGCTAAACTTATATTCAACATTATTGTTGGGGTTTAGGAAAGTAGTCCTAGTGTCCATAACGGCACACTGGTTGCACTTCCCACAAGGGACGGTATTATACTAAAAGTCACATCGTTTGATACCATCTTGGGAGATCTTCTTATAGCATAACATACTCCTAAGATTTGGTTTATTCTTATACGCAAACAATGGTTCTGGACCTATAAGCTTACTTATGCCATGGTCCAGTTTAAGTACCTCCCAGTGTTTGGTCAAGAAAGTTTTAATAAACACAGCATCTTTGGTGTAAAACAATGGAGCTCTAATTGACTGTGATGTAACTGTCATACTAACACCTCCTCTCTCATAATTATCAGAGGAGTATGGTTTAGCTGTTGTTGATCTAAGGCCACATACCTCCAGGGTCATACAGTCAAAAGCTTCCTCGCTATAACCTCTCTTGAGGAACATACATCTTAACTTGGCTGTCTCCTCCAGGTAACCATCATAACTCGGATTAAGCCTAGTCTGAATACACTAAGAACAGACCCATCTATCATTATTAGGCCAGCTGATAAGGGAGGACCTATAGTGGTAATGGATATTTCTGGCTATATTGATAGTATGGGTGAACTTTTAAGTGAGGATGTTTTTTACCAGGAAATAAATATGGCAGTGGTTACTGAGAAGATTTTTAGTGTGTACAATATGTTGGATGATTTATTATTGACTGAGGATATCTCTATAGATTTGTATAATTATCTAAAGGTTAATAATCCACGCTTGCCCATTATACAGGGCCTCCCTAAAGTGCATAAATCGTTACTGAAACCACCTATGAGGCCTATTGTTGCAGGCCAAGGATGGCTCACGGAACCAATGTCTGTATACATTGAGCACTTTGTTCGACCTTTGGTTGATGCTGTCCCTCATATTTTGAGAGACAGTAAACAATTTTTACTTGAACTCTACGAGTATATGAAGGGATTGGATGCTTCAAGAGAATACATTTTGGTTACCCTTGATGTAGTGAGTCTATTCACGGTGATTCCCAATGATTTGGGTGTTCTGTATATGCAGCGTTTTTTACACTCCAACTCAACTTACACAGGTGCAAGGATAGATTTGATTTGCTCTTTTATGGAGACTATTTTGTATAATAATATTTTTATGTTTGGTGAGTTGGTATATATACAGAAAGATGTCGTAACTATGGGCACTCCGTGTGCCAATAGCTACGCCAACATAGTGATGGCGCATTGGGAGGAGAATTTCCTTTTCATGTCAGATTATTTTAAGGAAATGGTGGGGTTCTACAAGAGGTTTGTGGATGACCTCTTTCTGATTTGACATGGTGATGTTAACAGCCTATTGCTGTTTGTTGAAGAGATCAATGGTTCCACTAGCTTTTTGAAATTCACACTTAGTCACTCGAAGGAATCCATCTCATTCCTTGATGTGAGCATCACTAAACTTTCCTGTGGGTTATTGAATACATCTATACATCGTAAATTATGTTACAGGAATGCTCTATTACATCGACAGAGTATGCATCCTAGATATGTATTCAATAATGTTATGAAAGGACAACTCATGAGAGCCTCTAGGCTTAATCCGAGTTACCTGGAGGAGACAGCCAAGTTAAGATGTATGTTCCTCAAGAGAGGTTATAGCGAGGAAGCTTTTGACTGTATGACCCTGGAGGTATGTGGCCTTAGATCAACAACAGCTAAACCATACTTCTCTGATAATTATGAGAGAGGAGGTGTTAGTATGACAGTTACATCACAGTCAATTAGAGCTCCATTGTTTTACACCAAAGATGCTGTGTTTATTAAAACTTTCTTGACCAAACACTGGGAGGTACTTAAACTGGACCATGGCATAAGTAAGCTTATAGGTCCAGAACCATTGTTTGTGTATAAGAATAAACCAAATCTTAGGAGTATGTTATGCTATAAGAAGATCTCCCGAGATGGTATCAAACGATGTGACTTTGAGTATAATACCGTCCCTTGTGGGAAGTGCAACCAGTGTGCCGTTATGGACATTAGGACTACTTTCCTAAACCCCAACAATAATGTTGAATATAAGTTTAGCACAGGGACTAATTGTATGAGCAAGAATGTGATCTATTTAGCTAGGTGCCTAGCATGTACATCATTTTACATAGGGAAGACCAATAGGACCCTAAGAGAGAGAATTAGGGAACATTTATATCATGTTAGACTAGGCACTGACACTAATGCTCTGGCAAAACATAATAAGATGTTAGGACCTCAACACTCATTTGTATTTTGTGCACTACAGGAAGTTTTGGAGAGTGAGAGAGGGGGTGATTTGGTGAATTTTACTCTGGAGTGTGAGATGAGGTGGATTATAAGATGCAGGGCTGATAAACCACCGGGTCTTAATGAGAGAGTTAATATTAGACCTATCCTTAGAAAAAAGAGATGTCTCAGACCTAAAAAATGAATTACAAAATTAATTATGAAATTAATCGTGATTTTTTATCGTATATTCATGCAATTGATTTCTTTAATTACATGTAATTATGTTTTGTGTACTATGTACTCTGAGTGTCCACTGTTTATGCTCTTTTGTATTCATATAAACCAAACGTTGATGGTAAGTGAGGGAGCACAGCAGATCAATAAACCAGGATTCCTTACTGAAATAAAGACTTTAATCCACACATCTAATAACGACAACCATATGATGCTGCAGCTGATGAGCGCTTTCACTCACAAAATGAGTTTCTTCAGATCAAAAATGCTGCTACCCATAATGCCCATATATATACAAATACAACAACAATCAATTGACTGTCAATTGATAATTAAACTTGTATAACATAATAAAACCATTAAAACTCAAGCATTTGTTAAAACATACTACTATAATGAACTCATATAGTTTATACAAGCTGATTAAATAATCATAAAACTTTGTAGTTATAGAGTTTATACAAAGTGATTAAATAATCATAAAAAATATATAAAAAATGTGTTTAAAACTTCTAAAATATCAATCATTTCTGTATGTATGCCAACGTATATAACAGTTGAAACATAACAAAACACTTAATCAAAGTGTCAGCATCTAAACAGCAGTATTGTAATTCCTATATAGAGTGCTTAAACATATTACACTACATTATTTGTGCTTAATGTTTATATTCCTTCTCTTCTTCAGAGCTGGTTTTATTGAAGCTCTCTCATTTAAACCAGACCCCCTGTCAGCCTTCAGTCTCGTAATCCACTTACTCTCCCTATCTTCTGTATGGTTCCTTATGTCACCACCTCTAATACAAGGTTTAATCATTTCTAAAACCCTGAAAAGGAAAGTATGTGTATTCCCTAACTCTACTACGTGTTTGGCCAGTGCATTCCTTGTATTGCCTTTTCTCATATGGTATACATGTTCACGTATCCTATCCTTCAACTGTCGATTTGTCTTCCCCACATAGAACGCATTGCATATCTGGCATACTGCCAGATATACAATGTTCATGCTGTTACATGTTGCATCCACTTGGGTTTTGAACTGTATGCGGGAATCAGGATGTGTGAACAGTGTACTACTATCAATATATACACACTGGTTACAATGCCTACAAACCAGACAACAGGACACAAGTCCTTTCACATCCTTCTTGGAATAGCATAAAAGTCTTCTCAAATTTAACTTGTTCCTGTATAAGAAACTTGGTTCATTCTCTACCACCTGTCTGATCCCATCGTCTGTACATAATATAGACCAATGCTTGTTAAATATGTCCTTAAGATTTCTATTATCACTGGTGTATGGTAGTGAAATCCTGATAGCATTGCTTGTGGTTCGTTCATTGTTATCTAACACAGGTCTAGGTCCATAATATGGTGCTGCTCTATTCTGCCTAAGCTCATGCATATCACTCAATTGTCTTCCAATCTCTCTGTCACTATAACCTCTATACTTGAGTCTATCTTCCAAATCATGCATACCTACTTCAAAGCCTATCTCAGTAGCATTGAGTCTAGAGACACGCATGCCTTGTCCTCTGATTATATTATGGAATATATGACCAGGATGCATGCTGTCTCTCAATAGTATGGTGTTACGATGGCATGGCTTCCGATATACCCCTGTATTCAACAATCCATTGTCCATTTTCTCAATGAATAAATCTAAAAATTCTAACCTATGAGTAGAATGATACATTGTGAACACTAGGTAATTAGTTAAACCATTGATCATTCCATGAAATTCATGTAGTGAATCAACATCTCCTCTCCATAGCATAAAAACATCATCTACAAAACGTTTGTAGAATATAGTAGATCGTATAAATTCATTAGTTCTAAATAGTACTTCATTCTCCCAATGTGCCAAGAACATATTGGCATAACTGTTTCATATGCACTCCATGGCAACTCCCTCTTGTTGTTTGTATATTCTCTCATTAAACATAAAAACATTGTTCTCAAGTACAATGTTTAACAAATGTGTCAATAGTTCTATGTGACTTGGTGTGAACGTGCTGTTATCCATTAGGTATTGCCTAATATATCTGATGCCCAAGTCATTGGGTAGTACTGTGAATAGTGATTGAATATCAAACGTAACCAGTATCAGTTCATCACTATTTATCTCACTTCGCATGCAATCATAAAGTTCAAGTAAAAACTGCTTGGAGTCTCTGAGTATAGTCGGATTCATATTTAACACAGGACGTAGATGTTTCTCTATATACACAGATATGTGTTCAGTGACCCAACCCTGGCCTGATACCACTGGCCTCATTGGTGGGTCACTGAAATTTTTATGTATCTTTGGAAAACCTTGTATCACAGGAATGAGTGGATTTGGAATCGTGAGATATTCAAATAACTCTTTGTCAATGATCGTGCCATACAACATATCCTGTAACTCATTCCCTATCTCCAATACAATGCTTCTCACTACAGAGAGATCAATCCCTAGGTAAAATTTATCATTCAGTAACTTCATCATTGCTGAGTGATAGGATGTGGTGTCCATCACCACTACTTGACCTCCCTTATCTGCTGGTCTAACTGTGATCGTCTTATTCAATTGCAGATCACGTAGACTTGCCCTCTCTCTCCTGCTGAGATTATCCTTATGTCTGAAACTGGGCTTCCCATAGAAATATCTATGTAACTCATCTTCGGTCAATTTCATATAGGCCTCGACCAATGGGTGATTCACCGGTACATAACTACTTAGTCTTTTAAATGTCAGTGGTACCTCATTGTCATTCACAGTATCTATAGCATTATTCTGAAATAATAGCTTGAGCATCAGATTCCGACAAAATAACTTAGTGTCTAATACTGTATCCACTAAATTACTACAACCACTGGGAATAAAGTTTAACCCTTTTTCTAATAAACTTACTTCAGATTGTGTTAGTTCATGTTTGGATATATTACAAACTAACGAATCAACTCTATATATATTGTCATTCATTACATTCGTCCCATTTATTGTCCTATTTTGTTCCTCCACATTTTCTTTATCGTATGTTGTGGATGAAACTCCTCTGAGGCCTTCCTTTTTTGCCTCCCTCTGCTTAGGGATCTCCCTCTTCTCAAACCCTTGTCCTTCCTCACAGGTAATGGAAAAGGGATCCCACCATGCGTTGATTCCATTACATTCATATTTTTACTATTCACTTTCGGCCTAACGACCCTATCATCTTGTAACACTGGTTTATTCATAATCTCCACCTGAGGATATAGGTTCATTCGTGCTGGGCTATCTAGTGTAATGTCTTTCGCTGCTCCTTTATTACTATTGACTGTGTCTCCATCTACATGTATGATACTGATGACATCATCTGTATCTATCGAATCACTCAATATTCTGTCCGAAGTAATACCCAATGATTCATTCAACCCAATGCTATTGTTCTTACTGGTATTTTTGCTCGGGTCCCGTGTATTCTCATGTATTGTGGAAACACCCACCACATCAGATTCAGATTGCATGCTACGTTCAATTACATTACTTCTATCACTAACATTGGCAGTTTTGATATTATTTACACCATGACTCAACGCATTGCTTTTCTGTACAAAATCATTTATATCCCTTTCACCAAACCTGGGCCATACAAAGACGTGACCCAATGAAAAGTCCTTGTGGTCACGTCTTATTTTGTTCTGCTTCTGTTGGAGAAGCTTGCGTTCGAGCGCCGAGACGCCGTCCAGCAAGCTCTCAAACAGCGGCATAACTAAAGCATCAGGATATACTGAAAAAATGTCCAACCTTTGCTGTTTGATGCTTCTGGTTAGTTCATCCTCTTCTGGCTGAAAATAATCCACTAGCAGCTGCATGTACTGCCTGCTAACTTCCAAGTTAATCATTTGCCATCTCTTTAACAACTCGGGATGCTGATCCCCCTGGTTCGGCATATTGAACACCCGAAGACCCCTCGGCACTATTCTCTGTTCCAAGCAATACAAGAAATGCATTCGTTGCGTTTGTAGTCTTTTTAAATGTCCGAAATCCTTCTCCAGCTTATCTAGCGAGCGTTGTAGTTTCTCCAGATCTACAACAGGCGCATTCTCGTCATTACTGTGTGACGTGCTATCTAGTTGCCAAGATGCAACCTTGGAGCATTGCAGCTGCTGTTCAAACCTCTGCGTTAATAGAGCTGATGAGCCCAGGTCTACACCCCGGGGCTCATAATCCAGCTCTATGTCAACGCTGCTCAATGCTTTATCCATATCTCGTATATATCTTTGTATATATAAAAAGAGCAATACGATGTTCGAATGAGATAGTCAATTTAAATAAGTCCGTTAGCTTACCGGTCGATCCGCTTCCACCAGGGCACAAATACAAAGTAAAGAAAGTGGCAATAATAACAAGATGAGCCTTGGTTAGATGAAATGCTCCCAAACACTTAAAATATGTGAAATAATATAAACCAAACGTTGATGGTAAGTGAGGGAGCACAGCAGATCAATAAACCAGGATTCCTTACTGAAATAAAGACTTTAATCCACACATCTAATAACGACAACATTATAGTAGTATGTTTTAACAAATGCTTGAGTTTTAATGGTTTTATTATGTTATACAAGTTTAATTATCAATTGACAGTCAATTGATTGTTGTTGTATTTGTATATATATGGGCATTATGGGTAGCAGCATTTTTGATCTGAAGAAACTCATTTTGTGAGTGAAAGCGCTCATCAGCTGCAGCATCATATGGTTGTCGTTATTAGATGTGTGGATTAAAGTCTTTATTTCAGTAAGGAATCCTGGTTTATTGATCTGCTGTGCTCCCTCACTTACCATCAACATTTGGTTTATATTATTTCACATATTTTAAGTGTTTGGGAGCATTTCATCTAACCAAGGCTCATCTTGTTATTATTGCCACTTTCTTTTGTATTCATAGTTTGTCTTGGCAATATGAGCCTGTCGTGAGGATTTTTATTATTTTTTACTGCACATTTTATTTTTGTGCAAAATGAATTTGTGTTTTTCCATATGCATTAGTTAATTTTGAAAGTTACTATTTGTATGTATTTATTAATTGTTTATATATGGATCAGTTTGGTAACAGAATTTGCAAATGGAATTAATTGATTGATATGATGAATTCAGTGCTTTAACCAATAGGATTTTTTCTGTGACTATTTAAATTATCAACTGTTAAGGGGGTGGTTATATGTCTGAAGAAGCCTTTGGGTGAAAGCGCTAACGTTTTGTACAAATAAACAGCTTCGTTCTTACTTTTTGTCGTGGATCTTTCGTGGATGTGTACTGAGAACTAATTTTGCCTGGACATTACATCTTGTTCATTTGAATTTATACTGCCTGGGACCCTGCGCATGGTACTGTGTTTTATTCACATAAAGCTATCACAACAATGAATCAAACACATAAACACACAAAGACATACTCGGAGACTCTGAGCAAAAATTTACCTAAACAGCAGAGGCCTCCAAAGCAGACACCCAAGCAACTGCCACCTCATGACACACCACAGGCAACACATAAACCACAAAATCAGTGTGCAAAGCAGTCACAGCCCTTAAGGCCAAATACAACACCAAACATACTTGTCATAGGTGACTCCATAGTCAGACACACTGATGTCTCACTCACCAGGCTGAACAAGGAGAGGGTCACAGTAAGCTGCCTATTGGGCGCTAGAATCCGCCACATAACACAAGCACTCGGGTCACTCCACAGCAAGTACAAATATGACACAGTCATTGTCCATGCTGGTGTGAACGACCTGAGACGTACCTCCCTGGACTACATGAAAAGAGACATAGATGAGCTCTCTGATTATGTAGCCCAGGCAGGTATGACCCTGACCCTGAGCAGTATCCTTCCTTCACCAAGAATGATGCGACAACATAGAGACAAGATGATCAGCTTTAACAATTGGCTTAATTTCTGGTGTCATTCAAAGGGGATCCAGTGTCTGTCTGCCTGGGATGACATGCTTGACAAGCCCCGCTGCTTCGCAAGGGACGGCTTGCACCTGTCACCCCTGGGATTCCGGATATTGGCTAAGGCTCTTGCCACCCCCATAGTGCCTTTTTTAGGCAAGGCTCAAATTCTAAACCTACCACCCTAGAAAACAAAAATGGGAAGAAACTAAGGGTAATGCTGCTCAATGCCAGAAGTCTAAATCTCAAAATGCACGCACTCGAGGCCCTTCTCAGTATGGAGAACATCGATGTCTGTGCTGTGACTGAAACCTGGTTCAAGGCTCCTGAAAGCACCCCGGCACTATCAGGTTTTACCTCATATCATGCGTTCCGGCCCCAAAACACGGACCACACCACAAAAGGAGGGGGTGTATCCATATTCATCAAGGATACCCACACCTCCAGGTTGGTGACAACACACGAAGCATCGGAAACCATCCAGGTGCAATTAACCATAGGCAAAACTCTACAATTTGTAGCATGCTACAGGCCACCCTCTCAAACTCAGGAACCCCACACAGCCTTCCTGAAGACACTGGAGGGTATAAATGTATCTCCAAACACCATTATATTGGGTGCCTTCAACTACCCGAATATAGACTGGGAACATTACTCAAGCCCCAACTTTCTAGCCCAAAGGTTCCTGGAGTTCATAAATTCAAATGCCATGGAACAACTAGTCACCGTTCCCACAAGAGGAGAAAATATACTAGATCTCATCATCACAAACATGGGGACAAAATGCTCCACACCGGAAGTATATCCCTCATTGGTGAGATCAGATCATAAACTAATCTCACTGGAAATCCACATCCCGCCCCCACCCCAACCAAAAAAGACCACAGTGAAGAACTTCTCCAAAGCAAGCTTCACACTACTCAAGACTGGTGTGGTATCCTTCAAGGCCCCCGAGCCAGTGGAAACCACAACCCAAGCTGCGGAAGCCGTTACAAATGCCTTCTACGAACACCTCCAGGACTGCATGGATCAGGCAATCCCTAATAAAACCAAGACTCTTTCCACTAAGGGCAAACGTCCAGTCTGGTGGACCCCAGCCATAAACAAACTTTACAATAAGAGGAGAAAGCTGTTACATGATAGAGCAAAATCCATAAAAGAGAAGACACCCTTCATCATTATTAGTAAAACAATATGAGCACTCATAAAATCATCCAAGGCCAACTTTGAGAGAAAAATTGCCATAGATTCAAAAGACAATCATAAGGCCTTCTTCAGCTATGTTAGAAACCTGGGTGGAAACTCCCAGATATGCTCAGAATTAGTCCAAAATGATACAAAAATCACTGAACCCACAGACATTGCCAACATACTGGCAGACAGGTTCAGTGCAAACTTCACCCCCCTCTCCCCCCAAAAGGAGAGATAACTATCCCAGCGGAGTGTAGCATCCCAGACATCTCAAATGCGCAGGTGAAAGCTGCTCTCTCTAAAGCTAAAAACACAGCATCAATGGGACCGGATGGTGTCCCCGGCTGTGTGCTACACGAACTCAATGAGGAACTAAACCCGCACATAAGGCAGCTGTTTAATCTTAGCCTTACCACAGGATACATGCCCATGGAGTGGCGTACGACAACTGTGGTCCCACTCCACAAAGGCGGTGCCTCTACGGACCCTGGTAATTACCACCCCATAAGCTTAACAAGCCTGGTCTGCAAAGCTATGGAGAGGATCATAATGGAACTCATAAACAAAGACATAGAGGACTTGCAGACATTGGACCCGACCCAGTTTGGCTTTGTCAAGGGCAGATCATGCCTTTTGAACTTGGTCGACTTCTTCGAAACAGTCACCAAGGCCATTGATGAGGGAAAGGCAGTCCATACAGCCTACCTTGACCTTGCAAAAGCTTTCGACACAATACCACACTCGGGTATTATGGAGAAACTTACCAGCTTAAAAGAAAACCCATATGTCACAACATGGGTTGCAAACTGGCTAAAGGACAGAACCCACAGGGTTAGAGTTGCTGGCGCCATGTCAGACTCCAAGCCAGTCACAAGTTGTGTCCCACAGGGCTCAGTCCATGGCCCCCTGTTGTTTGGCATCTACTTCTCAGAAGTACAGGCAAACATAGAAGGACTATGGCTGACAAAGTTTGCAGATGACTGCAAACTGGGCGCCATAGTGGAAAGTACATCGGACACAGATATCCTTCAGAGGGGTCTCACGGAAACTGATAGCTGGTGCCAGAGCCATGGCCTGAAGTTAAATGCCAAAAAATGTATAGTCATACCCTTCAGGAAAAACAAGGTAACCCCAAGCTACCATATAGGTGGCAATCCACTAAGCACAGAAGAGGTTATCAGGGACCTGGGGACCCAGGTTGACAGTGGCCTTTCTTTTGACACTCACATTGTTAAAGTGGTTAGAAAGACCTTCTACATTGCCCACCTGATCATGAAGGGATTCACATCCAGATCAAGTGAGGTCATTGTTCCCTGTACTCTTCACTTATCAGACCAATGATCGAGTACAATGCCCCATTGGAGATGTATCTCACCCGACACCTGCAGCAATTGGAGAGACCCCAAAAGTTCCTCAACAAAAGGATAAAGGGACTCCAAAATCTGTCATATGCTGCCAGACTGAAGAAACTCCAGCTCTATTCAGTCGCATACCGTCTGCTCAGAGGTGACCTGTGCCTGACATACAAGGCCATGTCCAACCCGGAATTAATGGACATGCTCCACCTCAAAAAATCCAAATCTACCAGATCCACTAGAGCAAGTGACTTAAACCTTAGCACGGATATAAATAGGACATGCGGGAGGGATAGATTTGTCACCCAGAGACTCCCTATGCTGTGGAATAAAATCCCGGTCCATGTGAGGCAGAGCACCTCGCTGGCTCTGTTCAAGAGAAATCTTGACCGGTGGATGGGAGATCGTAGGTTTACCCCTGAATCATCTCTGTGTCACTGCTGGACAGAGGCACAACAAACTAATGGGCACAGTATTTTTTAACATAAGGGGTGGCGTAAGCCACAAAACTTTGGGCTAGGCTTATAAATGCCTTAGGGCAGATAGCCTAGTATAAACCTATGAACCTATGAACCTATGTTTAATATCACCCTATAACAAAGTGGGAACATAACCCTTGTATTGAAAAGAGATGTTTTGATCTAGACAGAATGACAGGTAGTACAGTATTAAGGAATAGTTATATTGCCACACAGTGGTGCAGCGGTTAGCATTGTCACCTCACAGCAAGAGTTTCTCCTGTTCGATTCTTGGCTGGAGCGCCTTCTGTGTGGAGTCTGCATGTCCTCCCCATGGTCAAGTGATGTTTAAAGACATGCAGGTAGGTGCGTGCGTGAATGGGTGTGCCTTCTTTGAAGGATGGGTGTCGGGTTGGCAACTTGGTACTGTAAAAATCCACTGCCAATCATTAGCAGACTGGAGTTCCACTGTGGCAACCCCTAACCGGGAAAAGCCGAAAGACATTCCTTTTGCTATATTGCAGCACTGACCAACATTATTTTAGAGAACAGATTTCCAATGTGTGCTGTGCATCTTCAGTAATGCCAGTAACACAGGGTTATCACATGTCCCACTTTGTGTGTGCTGCGCATCTTCAGTAATGCCAGTAACACAGGGTTATCGCATGTTCCACTTTATGTGTGTGCTGCACATCATCAGTAATGCCAGTAACACAGGGTTATCACATGTCCCACTTTATGTGTGTGCTGTGCATCTTCAGTAATGCCAGTAACACAGGGTCATCACATGTCCCACTTTATGTGTGTGCTGCGCATCTTCAATAATGCAGGTAACACAGGGTTATCACATGTCCCACTTTATGTGTGTGCTGCGCATCTTCAGTAATGCCAGTAACACAGGGTTATCATATGTCCCACTTTATGTGTGTGCTGTGCATCTTCAGTAATGCCAGTAACACAGGGTTATCACATGTCCCACTTTATGTGTGCTGCGCATCTTCAGTAATGTCAGTAACACAGGGTCATCACATGTCCCACTTTATGTGTGTGCTGCACATCTTCAGTAATGCCAGTAACACAGCGTTATCACATGTCCCACTTTATGTGTGTGCTGCGCATCTTCAGTAATGCCAGTAACACAGGGTTATCGCATGTCCCACTTTATGTGTGTGCTGCGCATCTTCAGTAATGCCAGTAACACAGGGTTATCGCATGTCCCACTTTATGTGTGTGCTGCGCATCTTCAGTAATGCCAGTAACACAGGGTTATCACATGTCCCACTTTATGTGTGTGCTGCGCATCTTCAGTAATGTCAGTAACACAGGGTCATCACATGTCCCACTTTATGTGTGTGCTGCACATCTTCAGTAATGCCAGTAACACAGCGTTATCACATGTCCCACTTTATGTGTGTGCTGCGCATCTTCAGTAATGCCAGTAACACAGGGTTATCGCATGTCCCACTTTATGTGTGTGCTGCGCATCTTCAGTAATGCCAGTAACACAGGGTTATCGCATGTCCCACTTTATGTGTGTGCGCATCTTCAGTAATGCCAGTAACACAGGGTTATCACATGTCCCACTTTATGTGTGTGCTGCGCATCTTCAGTAATGCCAGTAACACAGGGTTATCACATGTCCCACTTTATGCAGGACAGCCACTGCATGGACAGTTGTGTCCTGTGAAAAAACATCAAAAATGTCAAATATCAGAATCAGAAATACTTTAATGATCCCACAAGAAATTGCTGAGAATGAGAATTTTAGGACAGAAATGTTTCTACATTTCCTTCAGTATATGCATAAATCCATTATCGTGTCTTTATAACATGCAAATATTATATGAAACAGCATAAATAAATCAAATTCTAAAAAAAAATGAGCTTTTATTTTAGCAGTAAACTGAAGTACCTCTTCTGCTCTCTGGGCATACCTGCTCCGTTCCTCTTGGTCTCACTCCGCTCCCTACCTGCCCCAAATCTCACCCCAGTACATCTACATTTATTCCTCCTAATACCACACCCACTACCACACTACTCCAGTCAGTATCCCACTTCCAAAACACACCCTCTTTTTCCTGCCAAACCAACTTACAGTCAACTCCCCATCATTATCTTACATAACCAGTCCCATTATATTCCCCCAAACCTCACCCTCCAATCTACTACAACTCCCCATACACTACTACCTAGATAACATCTAGTTCATATATACATACTATCTCCTATATACCTTACTTCTCTAGTTTAATACTACTACTCTATTAAACTCTTTCCCATCATGCTCTCTAAACACTCCTTCCTCTTCCTTTCACTATTACTACTCCTTACCTTATCCTCTTTCTACCATCTTTCCCAGCCCACAATTTCCATCCACTTCCAACCCTTTCATACAACTAATCCTCACAACTCACCTTTCTCACACTCATACCCTCTTATCCCCCCCATTTATACCCCTCCGATAACCTCCTTCTTTTTCGACACAAACTTATCTACTACCACGCTAACTCTATCACCATAACTACTAACAAAACCCTCCAATTCACAAAAGAACCCAATCTCATCTCCTTGCTAACTACTCACCTAAACTATTCCATACTACATCAGATTAGCACTCTCATATCTGGAGACATCCATCCTAATCCAGGCCCCACCACTACAACCACCATAAATAAATCCCTATTATTCACTTCCTTAAACTCCCAAAGTGTAGTAAACAAAGTCCCAAACCTTCATGCTTGGCTCACACACAATAAACCTGACATCCTCACTATTTCTGAAACCTGGCTAAAACCACACATTAAAGACTCTGAAATAGTCCCTCCAAACTACTCCATCATAAGAAAAGACAGAGCTCACAAAAAAGGTGGAGGAGTAGCCCTTCTATATTCTTCGTCCCTAGTAGTTTCTCCCTACAACAAACCTATCCCACACTTTAACAACGCCAAACTTCTCCTTACCCTACTACAAATCAATAATTATAAACACATATGTATAGCTTCCCTTTATATCCCCCCAGGGGATAATATCTCCACTCGAACTTATCGTTTCCTGGCTATCCAGTAACATTAGTAACAAAACCATAATCCTAGGAGATGTAAACATTAACTGGGCCCTTATCCAGTCTCCTACAAACCCCATTAACATCAACCTCTACAATTTCTCACAACTCATCACTTTGGTAACTCACCCAGCCAAAAACCCTCCAATGGGAGTATATTGGATTGGATTCTAGTCTCCCATCCTCACTATTTCACCAACAGTGGCACTCTTCCCGACCCACTTGGTGACCACATACCCACCTTTACCCACCGCTTCCCACTATCCTTCAACGAACCCATAACTATATTACTATCCGTGACCAAAAACTTCAACCCAATAAACTTTTCTAACTCACTACAAGCAGTTAATTGGAATTGTTTAAAAACACTACCTCTAGACAATGCAGTCTCATACTTCAACTCAACATTCTTGAAATTACTAGACTCCCAAGCTCCCTTACAAACAAAGAGAATAAAAACTAAATCAGCCCCATGGCTCTCCAAAAGTACTCTTGCTACCATGAGACAGAGAGACAAAGTCTGGGCACGCTACCAAAAACATAAGACAACTCCACTCCTTAATGAATATAAAATGCTCCAAATAAAGTAAAAAAACTCATTACTTATGATCATCAAAACTATTTCTCTACACTCCAAAACCATAACAAAAATAACCCTCAAAAATTCTGGAAAGGGATCTCTACTCTCCTCCACCCCAGCAAACCAGATACTCCTACCCCAGACCCATATTCTACAGAACTTGATTTAGCCACCCAATTTAATTCTTTCTTTATTGACTCTATTTCTAAATTGACCTCCTTGTTCTCCAACTCCTCCCTATCATCCAATACCCCCTCACCCACCCCCACTTTCTCTACTTCTTCACCCTACTCCCCACCCACTAACTCCACTACCCCCTCTTCTACACAAATTCTATCCTAATCACCACCACCCCATAATTCCCCTCCCCTGACTGCACTCACTTCTCTCTAAACCCCATTCCTACATCTACTATTAAGAAACTCCTTCAGAAATTGAAACCATGTACCAATGCTCCTGACAATATCCCTTCTTACTTTCTCAGTATAGCTGCTGAAACTCTTGCCTACCCCATTAGCATCTTAATTAACCACTCCCTACAAGAATGCATAGTTCCCTAAATTTGGAAACGAGCCTTTATTATACCACTACACAAAGGTGGTAACAATAATAACATTACTAATTTCACCCATAGCCATCCTGTCCCCCATTTCAAAAATCCTTGAAAAATGTGTGCAACCTCAACTCCTACCCCACCTCCTAGACAACAATCTTATAACTCCCACACAGCACGGTTTCAGACCTAATCATAGCACTATGACTGCCCTCCTCTCCTTCCTTGAAATTGTAAATAAAGCCCGTGACTCAGGACAAATTGTTTCCACCTTACTCCTTGACCTTTCCAAAGCCTTCGATACTATCTCACACAGCCTGCTCTTAACTAAACTCTCCAAACTCTACCTATCCTCCTCCTCTTTGGACTGGTTCTCTAGTTATCTATCTAACAGATATCAAGCTGTAAAATGGAAAAAAGCCGCTTCCTCTTTCCTTAGTACCCCTACAGGAGTTCCTCAAGGCTCCATACTGGGTCCTCTTCTCTTCAATATTTTTATTAACGACTTCCACAAATCAATCCCTTTCTCTAGCATCATCCAATATGCAGATGATTCAACTATCATCTGTTCTGCCTCTTCTATCACTACACTACAAAAACTTACGCAAGATGCCTTCTCTTCCACAGAGCAATGGATGCTAAGCAATCATCTAGCTCTCAATGCTACCAAGACCAAACTAATGCTATTCACTCCTTCCAAAGTCACTCCTCCCGACATGAATACATTCTTAATTACTAGTCAAAACAACTCACCTCTCGAAATAGTGTCAGAGACCAAACTACTTGGGGTCCAAATCGACAACCAACTTAAATTTAACTCCCACCTGCAAACAAACATTTATTTATTTATTTATTTATTTATTTTATTTTACATTTGTTGACCGGGATAGTCCGACTGGACACATGTCCATTTTCAGCGGAGGCCTGGGGAGAAAAGCTCTAATAGGACAAAGTAGGTTACAACAATATTTGACAGATAACATACGATTGTAGATATACATTTAATACACAGATGAGAAAAAAGTTACACTAGTATGTACAAACATCAAAAAAACGCATCAAAAACTTGGCATGCTTTATAGACAGAATGCCTACCTCACATCTACCACTAAAATCACTCTCTCTACTTCCTTCCTTATCCCCTCCCTTCTCTATGGTGTCCCACTACTAACTAATCTTCAGTCCTTGTTAAAAACACAGCTTACCTCCTGCTATAACAAAATTGCAAAATTTGCCACCAGCCATAGGTCTTCCGCTCACCACTGTCTCTCCCTCCATAAACTAAAATGGCTAGAACTTCCCAATCAACTAACTTACACTCAACTAACTCTAGCCCATAAGCTTATTCTAAACCCCTCCCTCTGTCCCTCCCTTTCCTCTGCCTTTAAAATGCACCTACCTAACAGAGTTCTAAGGTCTAATAATCAAAATCTGCTAGAAGTGCATAAACCTACTCATCCCCAGGCAAAACCTTCTTTCCTTCAGCCTCGCTCGCCTCTTGAACTCCCTACCACCTAGCATCCGCACCACCTCTAACCACTCTACCTTCAAAAGTCTCTTTTCTTACACCTAGCATCACAGTGGGAATGCTCTTGCTCCCACCCACATAACTAACTCTACTTAATGTCCTTCAATATCATATCCTACTTTATTTAGCTACTATGCTTGTTCTCTAATCTGTATTAATGTTTTCATTTTTTCTATTACTAGCATGTTTCTTCTCATTGTATTAACTGTTATGACTGCTATTCTATATCTGATTAGTTTTACTTTTATTCTGCCTACATTGTATTAACAACTCTCTGTACCTAGATTGTCACTGTCAAATGTTGAATGTACATTTTGATTTCTTTTTGGAGCTTTTCTCCCCAGGACTCCATTGAAAACGTGTTCTTTATGGCCCAATGGACTATTCTGGTAAACCAACTGCAATAAATAAATAAATATAAGTCCAGTCCTTTGAACTGGTTGTAGGTGAGGTTTGTCCTACAAAATCTCACATTTTCATACCAAAATCCCACTTTGGCACCAGGAGATGTGGCAGCCGTGCAGTGACACTGTATATAATTGTGCAAAAGCAGTATATGAAGTCAGGGCACAGCACACATACAAGGAAAGTGATCTATCTTGTGTGGATTTGCCATGAAGGGCAAGGTATTAGAGTATGAGGTAGTGAAGCGGGTAGGATACTAGTTGTGTCACTGCTCTGATGTTGACGTCTTGTGAGTAACTTGGAACAGCAACCACAGTTTGAAAAGTGTCATGTAAGACTAAGGATTGTCAGACAGGGAATTAGCCACTCATCAGGCAATACAGACAAAATGATGACAAAAGAAAACACACTGTATCATTTCAGTTACTTGTCTACAGATAGTGGAATCAATTACAAATAACGCATACAGTTGTAAGGTAGAAAGAGAAAGAAAACTGCTTAAGAGCATATCATGCAGTGCAACCAATAAATCGCCAACATGTAGTATGTAGCATGTAGTATGTAGTATGTATAGCAGGAAATGCATGAGAGCAGCACAACATAAAATATGAAATTAAAGGAATGGATGAGTGTGACTCACACCTCTCAACTGTCCAGATTTTTGCAGAATGCTCAAATTTTCATCTGATGTTTTTGGTCTGTTCTTCATAAAATTTGCAGTTTTCCTCCAAATCAATGAAGATGAAAGTCACTAAATAATGACATATATTTGAGCTCAGACTTCTTATCCTTCAGAAAATGCACGATAACACAAAGTGTGTTGTTCTAGCAGCTTTCCGAGTTTATATGAGCAATGTAGACTATAAAACAAAAGGAACTGAAGACTGTCTACTCATG
This sequence comes from Protopterus annectens, assembly GCF_019279795.1. Lineage (NCBI taxonomy): Eukaryota > Metazoa > Chordata > Ceratodontiformes > Protopteridae > Protopterus > Protopterus annectens. Next base: position 449,034,208 of record NC_056740.1, read on the forward strand.
TGTGAACCCTTTAGAAGACATATGCCTTTTTGCAGAGCTATTAGCAGGTAAGAAAACCATCACACTTGGCTAGTATTCAGAGATCAATTTGAACATGAAAAAAGAAACAAGACTGTTTCTACTTCTGTTTGAAACTTGCATCTTTTAGGTGCTTTCTACAGAAGCTAGGGAATTTGTGTCATAAAATCATTGCACTTAGCTCTCATTTAGAATTCAGCACAAAATAAAATATGATATGACATTAACTGAAAAGTCTGTTCACCAATGTTTTAACTTTGCAATGCTCAGATGCTTTCCTGCAGGGTATTAGCAAGTCAGATCATAACATTCCTGAAATGCTAGTTTCTCTGAGGATAAAAAGGACAGTTGAAACTAATGAATGACTGAGGGCTGTTGTGAGTACAACTGCAATTTAAGAAGGAATCTGCCTAACACCTCTGAAGCTTCCTGTAAGCACCCTCCCCCAACCACCGCAGCCAAAGTTTGGATATGCCCAGAATGCCAGACTGAAAATATAAACAAAGATCAGAATGAAAACAAAAAATCCCTGGGAGTGTCCCTTTAAGACTAATAAGCAGTTCTTAAAACCAGCTGCAAAACGCATGACAGATTGGTTTACTATCGTTTTTCCAATCGCACTTTGTGCGATTCACATTATTGAGAACTACCAATTTGGTAGAATTGGAAACACAAATGTCAAAATGTAGAAATTTACAACAGTGAATGCAATACAGCATTTGCTGTTGTGAATTTCTACATTTTGATGCAGATCACAGTATAGTGGGGATTGCAGAATGTACCTTTTCCCTCACTATAGTGTGAGGGGGTGTAGGGGGGCTTGCCCCCCTGCAAACACATTTTTTACTGTAAAACAAGTAGAGTCTTACAAACAATGAAAAATAAAAGGCAGCTGTTGCAAGACAAAAGCGACGCTTGGTAGATGGTAAATCCTTTATAAGCAGAAAACTCCAAATCCAGAAAAAATACAGACAATGTTCATCCAAGATAAAGCAGTGCAAGCAAACACAGCAGTATTAAGCACTTTTGTCTGGTAGATGACTTCCTCAGAATACAAAATACTGCAATTAGCACCTGTTTAAATACATTGCTTACCCAATCACAAATAACTGACATAATTTCCCCCCATTAACAAGGCTGCAAATACTTAATACAAGCCAAATATAAAACAATAATACATGTAGAAAGTTTAAAACATCCCTAAACAGTGTATATAACTAAATAAAAAACATAGATTTCAATTTCAATAGAGAAGATAAAGAAATTCTATCATTTAACCCAGGAGCATGATAGGCATCAAGCCTAATTTGCCATTTGAGTTCTACAAACTCCAAATACTCATTCAAGGGTCCCCCACGAGGTCCCAGATCTACCTGTTCCAATATAAGAACAGGAAGGAATGGGTAGGTTCACTAACCAAATGTTTATATAATGCATTCTTTTCATTTTTATTCCTGATATCATATAAATGTTGATAAATCCTTAACCTTAGGGCATTCTTAGTTTTACCTACATAGAAACTTGCACAGAAACTACACAAGGCCAAATACACCATCCCTTTAGTGTAACAGTACATCCTTTTTGAACTGGAAATATATCCAAAAATTTTTGAGCTTGATTTTTTCTCTGTCCATAACATAGGGGCATTGGGCACACCTCCCACACTTAAAAGTACCACCATTGTGGGTGTCAAATTTTTGCATTTCAAACAGTCCTTTAAGGGAAGTGTCTCTTTTGTAAACCACTTGCGGTTCAATACCAAATTTCCCTGATAATTCAGGGTCAACATCAAATATTTTCCAATATTTGGAAATAATGTTTTTAATATCATAAAAATTGGATGTGTAGGTAAGAGTAAGCACCTGACCAAAATTTAAAGGTTTACAGTCATTATGACTGTTGGTGGACACCTGCCCTAGTAGTGCAAGAAAATGACCATTCATTCTTTTAGTCTTAACTTCATTAAAAATATCTATGACAAAGGTTTCAGGGTACCCCCTCTTACAAAACATGTTTTTTAATATTTCACATTCACTTTGCTTATAAAGGATTTACCATCTACCAAGCGTCACTTTTGTCTTGCAACAGCTGCCTTTTATTTTACATTTTTTACTGTGCAACGCACAGCAATGCTGTTTGCGGAAGTGTGGTGAATGTTCAAAATATGTCAAATTTGAATATTCACCACTTCTGAGTTTGAGATTTTTGTCATTTGCTGTAGTGAATTTTCAGTTTTACGTTTCGTAGAAACGATAATTCACCTACCGTGAAACTGACAAAATGATAGTAAAGCTGACAGATCAAGGGCAATCTTCCTTTCAGTCTGAATCTTTGGCTGCAGATGTAGTGGGTGTAACCACAGCTTGAGCATTGTATCATACATCAAAACTGTTACAGTTACTTCCTAAATGGGATGACAGGAAGGGATTATTTCAGAATCTTATGGTTTTTGAAGATTGGTGCAGTAATACTGGGGTTACTTGGGGTTAGGAATTGTCAAAATCTTTTTAAGCTTTTCTTCCTAAAACTCTTAAGACTTACATTGAGATACTTGACTTACCTCTTGATAACCTTTGTGCCCGGCTAAATGCAGCTTTGCAAGCTTTGACACAGAAAACATCTTTTGACCATAGGTTGTTAGATCAATTCAGAATTACTAGAACAGACAATATTATGGAAATTGCAGCATTGTTTTTTTTTAGCGTATGCTGTAGTGAACAATTACTCTGACAGACAAATGAAACAGGATGATGTATAGAAACAAGTGATTGAAGCTTTTTTTGCAAAGAGTTCAGGGACTTGATACAGCTATCAAGTTAAATGTAATTGCTACAGCCAAGACCTTAGAGGAAGCTGTCCATTTAGTGGTTAGACAGAAACAGATTTTGCAAGCATCAGATGTCAGTAATAAGTTTTTTTCTGTAGATAAATATATTGCAGCAGTGAAACAGACTTCATCAGTCCCAGCAGTTGAATTTTTTTATTTCTGTAAAAAGCTTGGGCATGTACAAAACAGTGTCCTAAATGCTGGACATGGAAACACAAGTATGTGTAAGCTGGTACTGATGATTTAGTTCCAGTTGTTTCCAATAATGCTAGACAGGTTAAAAGATCTGAGGGTAGGGCAGTAAGTGAGATTACTGACAAACCACCTCATTATTCACAGTATGATTCAGTGTATCCTTGTCTGGATGGTTTGAAATCTGAAACAGACACAGCACTGACAGTTCCTACAGCTCCTGATTCCAGTGACGTTGAAACTGGTTTATTGTTTTCTGAAGGGAATGCACTTACAGAGACAGGAAATACTGTTAGCTTTTCTGATAAAAGGCAGCTCAGTATGGTTAATGACTGGGTGAATTACATAAGTGGTGTAAAAAGTTCGAGCCCGAGAGATGATCAGCAGTATGCTGTAGCCCAGGTTAATGCTGCTAGTGACATACCAGATTTTCAGAATATGTATGAAGGCTGTGATAGTTCAGCACAGAATCAGTTGGTGTATCTGACTTCATTCCAGGTTGGAAAGGACAGCAGACCATAATTTCATTACTCATGGGAAAGGAATTGTGGCACAATGTGTTACTTGATACAGAGGCCTCAGTTTCAGTTACAAACAGATGTCTGCCAGAGGACCCGAATACAGTTCTCACACTATCAGGGTTTGAAGGGTCAAAGGTAGCTGCAGTCAGCAGCAAGCCTTTGGAGATTAGATTTTTGAATAAAGCAATCAGCCTGGGAAGAGGATAACAGAAATATTCTTGTTACATCCCCAGTGTGACAGTACCATTTTGGGAATGGACATTATGCCAGAATTAGGTGTTGTGTTAGATTTTAATAAGATTTTGTGGAGAAATAAAGATGCTATGATATGTGCAGTGGTACAGAAAGAAGAAATGTTCAAAAAACTGTGTGCAGTAGACTGCATAGAGCAGGGACAAGATTTAAGATATCAATTTATTTATTATTTATTTATTGTTTATTTATTGACATTTGTTAACTGAGAAAATCCACTGGGTTAAAAGCCCATTTTCAGTGGAGGCCCGGGAGAAAAGCTCCACAGATAATCAAACATAGCAACAAAAATAGTTACACAATTATAATAAAAGCAAAAGACATGCAAGTAGGTGCGAGCATGAATGGGTGTGCCTTCTTTGAAGGCTGGGCTTCGGGCTGGCACCTTGGCATCATAAAAATCCACTGCCAATCATTAGAGGAGCAGAGTTCCGCTGTGGCGACCCCTAACCAGTAAAAGCCAAAAGACATTACTTTTTTTACAAAAAGTAAAGTACAGAGTTGAAAATAGATGCATATGGAATGTTTAATAATATACTTTCAGTAACAAAAACATTTTATTACTTTTATTACAGTTGACGCAAGAATTTTCAGAATTATGGGCTAAAGATAAAACAGACTATGGTCTGGTTGCCAATGCCACTGTAAAGGCAGAGGAACTTACAGACAGGTTACCACCTTATCAGACACAGTACCCCATTCCACGAGAAGCACCCAATCAGAAACAGTACCCCATTCCACGAGAAGCACCATATCAGAAACAGTACCCCATTCCATGAGAAGCACCATATCAGAAACAGTACCCCATTCCATGAGAAGCACCCTATCAGAAACAGTACCCCATTCCATGAGAAGCACCATATCAGAAACAGTACCCCATTCCATGAGAAGCACCCTATCAGAAACAGTACCCCATTCCATGAGAAGCACCCTATCAGAAACAGTACCCCATTCCATGAGAAGCACCCTATCAGAAACAGTACCCCATTCCATGAGAAGCACCCAATCAGAAACAGTACCCCATTCCATGAGAAGCACCCAATCAGAAACAGTACCCCATTCCATGAGAAGCACCCTATCAGAAACAGTACACCATTCCATGAGAATCACCCTATCAAAAACAGTACCCCATTCCATGAGAAGCACCCTATCAGAAACAGTACCCCATTCCATGAGAAGCACCATATCAGAAACAGTACCCCATTCCATGAGAAGCACCCAATCAGAAATAGCACCCCATTCAACGAGAAGCAGTGGGGGATATTCATAAATGCATTACAGACTGGGAAAGGAAAGGTATTATAGTCAGAGAATCAAGTCGTGGAATTCACCCATGTGGCCAGTAAAGAAGAAGGATGGTAGTTACAGACTGGTTTTACACCTGAGGCTAGTAAATAAGTTCACAACTCCAGCAGCACATGTTGTGCCTGGTACACCTGAAATTTCTGTTAAACTAGATCCACAGAGTAAATGGTTTACAGTTATTGATTTAGCAAATGGATTTTTTGCTATACCTCTAGCTGAATCTTCACAGAAGCAGTCTGCTTTTACCTTTGAGAATACCCAGTATTTAATGATACACCTACCAATGGGTTTTGTAAATTCCCAAATGCTGTTTCATCAGACATTGGCACAGGTACTGTAGCCTTTTACCTTTGAGGATACACAGTATTTAATGACATGCCTACCAATGGGTTTTGTAAATTCCCCAATGCTGTTTCATCAGACATCGGCATGGGTACTGCGGCCTTTTACCTTTGAGGATACACAGTATTTAATGACATGCCTACCAATGGATTTTGTAAATTCTCAAATGCTGTTTCATCAGACATCAGCACGGGTATTGCGGCCTTTTACTTTTGAGGATATATATATATATATATATATATATATATATATATATATATATATATATATATATACATACACACACTTGCTTCCCGCCCTTCTAAGCTAGTATAGTCCAGTTTTCAGGTTAGTGCTGAATTCAGGGCAGTGTTACAATTCTATGTGTTTGCCAATACCTTACTTGGATAGAAGGAAGTTTCTCTGTTCACCTGTGAGAGAAGAGAGCTTTGAACAGCCTATCTGTCCCTGGAGGTGTGGTTTCAGCCAAGAAATTAGTAGCTTATTGGCCATTTTGGGCTAATTTCTATCTCTTTCATTTCCCTGCTATAAATACCATATTTGCCCGGTTTTGCGCACTGGGCAGCACTGGTTAGCTAGGGTAAAACTATTCCCAGCTCCACAAAGTCTCCTCTTCAATTTTTCCCTTGGAACTAGACAAACTTTCAACTTAAGCACTCAAGCCATTCATTTCTCAGCCCAGCACTTGCTCAAAACGTGTAGCAAGCACTTATAAACCCTAGCGCTAGACCCTCCTGTACTGTACAGAAGGACAAGGCTCTCTATTTGACCTTTCCAGCCATCCAGTAAAACAGTTCACTGTACCTATCCAGGCATGTCCAAAGGGCAGTTTCAGGTGTACTCTCCAGTCCAACTGGTGAATCTGGGCATTTTGAGGCAATGTTGTTAGTGTGTTCAACAATATACTAAGGTTGAAAGTAACTTTGTTACACATATGCAACATGAATAAGGTATAAGATAAAGCTTGCTTAAATGTAGAAATAGAGTCTAGCAGTATGTGATTAGCATCCATACTAAATGACTGTGACTTGGAAAATAAGGAATCTGCTGAATGGACATTATTTCCTTACAAGCAGGATGTGTGCAAGAGCAAATATGCAAAATCTGCTTTTAAAGAACTCTGTGACAATCTGTTTCCTTAAAAACATGTTTCTGCATATAAAAATAATGGACACAATATGTTTCCTTAAACAACAGGACATGTTTATGACACTGTTACAATCTGTTTCCTTGGCACAAGAACAGATGTTCTTATACAAAAGACCGGATGTTCACACTGTCAGAAAAGCTGAAAAATAATATTAAGTCAGCAGTTTGCGTCAGCATCTGCAACAATCAGTATTGTTTCTACAGGATGAGCAATTCTCCAAAATAGAATACCAAGAGGAAATGTATATGTGTGTGCATGACTAAAATTGTATATAAAGATCTGTATTAATCCAGTTATGTTAGGGCTATTGGTAGAGACACATTTGTCTTGAGGTAAATGTTATATCTCTCACATCATCTGTACTATACGAGAAGTAAAATGGAACAGTACATTAAGCTGTAACGTTAGTGCATTTGGTTTATTATAAAAAGTTATTTGTTACTGCTCTAAGTTGATGCTGTGAAGTATATTCTCTCATCAGTGTATATTCTGCAAGTTTCTGTATGCAACAGACTGTGAATGCAAATATAACCAGACTTTGATTTCAGCAGAATCCAACCAGCAAGACTGAGTGTCTTAAGAAGACTTCAACAGGAAATTGATGGTAAGCCCTGTAGAGGGTCACTTCAGTCAAATTTCAATAACTAGTACATATGTGTAAATCCTAAACAGAAGTATTCCAGTTTATGTAGCTTGCAGTAGTAAAGTTTTTTAGACGTCTACATCCGGAGTGAGACTGAAGTTCAAGTCGCAGTGCCATAACATCTCTAAGAAAAGGTGGATATCTACTTGCACAGCAGTCCACTGCCTGTTGTGCTTCACCAGCTTCTCGAGTGACTTTGAAAAATTTCCAGCCATCTGCAACAACAGCCTGATCACCTGTTTTCTTGCTCACTGGTAAGACTTTTTTTTGTGTCACATTTTTAGTATGGATGCTATCAGGCAGAATTCTAGAAAATGTAAGCCATGTTTTACTCTTAATGTAGCAGATCAACCAGATAAAATATGGAGTAAATTGCAATGTTGGTGTACACAACACATTAGTAAGTGTAAAACCTTATTAGGAAAAGTTGACATACAGGCATTATGTAAGTGGATTGTAACATTTAATTGGTATTTGCAAAAAATGAACTATATCATAGTAAATGTTTATTGTGTGATTCAAGAAAAGCTGCATTTTGTGTATTATGCCATAAAAAAGTATTGCATGATATTACTAAAAAAATAGACTGTGCAGACAGATCTGTTCATGATAAAGAATTAATTAAGGGTGCACAGTTTTCATTATATCCAGATGTAAAGCAGTTATGTCCTGTCAGTACATTAATCTCTGAATTACAACAGCAGTCAAATCTGTTATTGGCAGAGTCCCTTGTAGATCTTGTAACACCTTTTAAACATTATGTACAAGCATGGAATGATGCCACTGCTAAACATACAGCTGAGGACAGAAATAAAGCTTATGATACATTGACTGAAGAATTTAATATGTTTTTAAAAGAAAAACAAAGTGAGTTTAAAACGTTCAGAAATGACATCCAAGATCTCTGTCAAAAGTGCATAGGAGCCCTGCAGTCGACAGAGGAATCCAATAACAGGTACCACACATCCCTTAAACACTTACAGGTAGAAATGACAGACCTTAAACAGCATCTGAAGGAAAAAAGAAGAAGAATTAGATGAATTAACAGAGACTAACCTCCAAAATACTATTTTGATATCCCAGCTTAAGGAAGAGTTAAAAAACACAAAACCAGTCCAAATTATAGAACAGGGAACCACTACAGATTTATATACACAGTCTAGATTATTACAGAGTTTACCACAGTGGAATGATAAAAAAGGCATATTTTATAACATGCGTACATTTGAAGAATGGGTGGCATATACAGCAGGATCTGATATATGGACAGATGCATTACTTAGATGTTTCTGGATTTTCATTCCCAAATGTTTTAAAACTTTCATTCAATTAAAACAAGATGATTATCAGTTAAACACCAAAGTAGGACGTATGACAGCTGTTTTAATGGAATTTACACAAGGACAGCCGCTCACAGCCAAATTATTAGATAATTTCAAAATTACTATCACAGATAAATTAATGGAACAAAGTGAACATTTTAGACTTGCATTTCAAATCATATATCAAAAAACAGACAGAGACATAGGAAAAAGAGACATACAAAAACAATTAATACATTGCTTTTTATAACAAGTCAAAGGGGTTCCAGGGGATATTAAATGTATCTACAAAGAAAATTCTGATACCCTCACTGATTTGGTACAAAAACTAATGAGGGGACGGACTATGGCTGATGATGGGACATTATACTCACACCATCTTTGCATTTGAAGATAATAGTGAGCCATTTGAAGTAATTGGTGAGATAAAAATAGGGGAAGGCAAAGGTGGTGTGACCAACCACCAGCAGAAAGAGCTGCTTCAGCACCAGCAGCTCCTGCCTCTATGTCTGTAGTACCAGGATCAAGCACAGGTAATGAGCAAAAGGCACCAACATGCTTCTTTTGTAAAGAAATAGGACATGCTAAGCAAAATTGTGATCATTAAAAAGCCTGGCAGAAAAAGAAGGAAGAACAGGGGGTGTTTCTAAAAAGAGAGCAAACAAATTTACAAGAAAAGTCAGAAAAGAAGGATTATGTACAAAAACCTTACAATATTGGTAAAGACAGTTATAAGAGCCATCAATATACAGGAAAAGGGGAAGTATGCTCGGTAGATTTTCAAACAGTTTCGCCTGTAAATCTGAAACATTTGATAGAACAGGCAGAAGGAATAGCTAGGCAACAGTTAAAAAAAAAGAGATTGAAAAACCTAAATATGTAGATCATTCAGACACAGAGGAAGACGACAAGCAAAAACATGAGGTGTGTCATATTGCATTTGATAATAAATGAGAGGATGAATGGATTTCCTTACAAAAGGGATGTGCCCCCCCCACTCTGGTATCTTTCCTGACTACCTTTAAAAAGGGTCAAGATGGACGACCACTGATTGATATTTGGGTAGAGGGGTCACTGTGGAAAAATGTCTTAATAGACACAGGAGCAGCAGTATCTGTCACAAACAGACAGTTACCAGCAAATCCTATAAACAAGGTTTGCATTTCAGCATTTAATGGCACAGAATGCTATGCAGTGAGTAGCCAAAATGTGGGCATAAAGTTTAGTCAAGATGGACAGACATGGAAGGGTGCATTTTTAATACATCCATCTTGCTCAAATACCATTATTGGTATGGACATTCTAGGGCCTTTAGGCATAGTAATTGATTTAACTAATGAAATTCTGTGGATGGGAGACAAACAACAAAGAGAGGAAGAGCAAAGTACAGGTTGCTATGCAATCTCTGTACCCGACAAACCTGAAAAGCCTACAGGCTATGTAAATACAGGCAGTGAGGATGTATGGAAGCATTTACAACAGCAATTCCCAAATCTGTGGTCCAAGGGTCCCAGTGATTGTGGGAAACTAGAAATCCCAGTAGGGTTAGGAAGTGATCAGGACTATATACCACCTTTTCAAAAACAATATCCTATTCCTAGGGAAGCAGAAGAACATATGGAGAAATGTACTGCAGAATGGGAAAAGGAGGGATTATACAAAAGGGCAACAGTCCTACAAATTCACCAATCTGGCCAGTTAAGAAAAAAGATGGTAGTTATTGTCTTGTTATTGATTTACAGAAGGTTAATCAATATACTACTCCTAGAGCACATTTGATTCTAGGATCCCCAGAGTTGGCTGCACATATTAAGCCACAAAGTAAATGGTTTACAGTAATACATTTAGCAAATGGCTTTTTTGCAGTACCACTCAGGAAAAAAGACTGGCCAAGATTTGCCTTTATATTTAAAAACCAGCAATATGCCATGACAAGGTTACCACAAGGGTTTCAAAACAGTCCAGTTATTTTTCATCAGACAGTAGGATCCATTCTACAACATTTGGAAAAGGATGATTCAGTACTACATTACACTGATGATATTTTAATTCAGTCAGAAACAGTAGAGGAGCATGTACGGCTTCTTAAGAGAGTTTTTCATACTCTACAGCAAACAGGGTTTAAGGTTAAAAGTGAAAAAATTCAGTTTATGACACAAAAAGTTAAGTTTCTAGGTACTATTATAAAACCAACAGGATGGTCTCTTTGCCCTATACGTGTACAAGGCATTTTACAAATGGAAAAGCCACTGACTATAGCAGACTTACATAAATTAATTGGAATCATGAATTACAATAGGGAATTTATAGATGATTATGCAGCCATGGCTGCTCCCCTATACAAAATGTTACAGGAACAAAATAACTCCACCTTTTTAGAGTGGGGATGTCATGAAGAGGAGACATTTTCACAAATAAAAATAAAACTAGCACAAGCTACATAATTAATAGCACCCACACCAAGGTTACCGTTTGATCTACAAGCAGCAGCAGGGAAACAAACATGGTCTGTGGTACTACTACAGGAATGGCCACATGGTAGCGACAACAGAATGGAAAAAACATTACCCCTAGTCACTTTCTTTAGCAGGAAAATGTCTCCGGTGGAACTGCGCTACCATCCATGTATACAGCAATTATTAACCATTTACTGGGGTATTAAACAAACTGAATATTGGACCGTATTTCCCAGCATTATAGTACAAACACCACATCAAGCAGTAAAAGCTCTGATAGACAATTTTGAAATGAATCAAATTACAGATGGTATTAGGCAGTCTTTGCAAAATGGATGGCACTTTTTGGAATGAAAACTGTTACTATACAGACAGGGGACAATTACTATTTGTCAAACCATGTGGGATATGAAGGAAAACAGCATAACTGGTTAGAAAAGATAATGTCACCTGAGGTGCAATTTTTGGCATCTGATTTTGATCACTTTAAGCCATCCATCTTTGTGGATGGAGCACGATATTGGGAACAAGGCAGATACTGGACAGCTGGGTTCTCCTGAACTAATCAAGTTACCAGGGCATATGTCATCTCAAAGAGCTGAACTGGAGGCAGTACTGTATGTGCTAAAGTATTACAATCCTATTAACATTTTTTTCAGATCGTGCTTACGTAGTAAATTCTTTAAGACTGCATATGGAAACCTGGGTAAGACGAGGATTTGTGGATAGTGCAGGTAAACCATTACAGCATGCTGAAGTATTAAAAGACATATATAAAGTTATAACAATGTCAAAACAACAAGGACAGTATAGCATCTTAAAAGTAAAAGCATATCAAAAGCCAACCAGTGAAACTTGTAGGTTAAATGTGTTAGCTGATACTTTGGCAAAACAAGCAGCACAAAATGGAAAAGAACTTCCAGAATATGAGTATGCCAGTGCAGAAGTTAGCGTCTTAAAAGTGTTAGAAACTTCCAGAATATGAGTATGTCAGTGTAGAAGTTAGTGTCTTAAAAGTGTTAGAAACTTCCAGAATATGAGTATGTCAGTGTAGAAGTTAGTGTCTTAAAAGTGTTAGAAACTTCCAGAATATGAGTATGTCAGTGTAGAAGTTAGTGTCTTAAACGTGTTAGAAACTTCCAGAATGAGTATGCCAGTGTAGAAGTTAGTGTCTTAAAAGAGTTAGAAACTTCCAGAATATGAGTATGCCAGTGTAGAAGTTAGTGTCTTAAAAGAGTTAAAAACTTCCAGAATATGAGTATGCCAGTGTAGAAGTTAGTGTCTTAAACGTGTTAGAAACTTCCAGAATATGAGTATGTCAGTGTAGAAGTTAGTGTCTTAAAAGTGTTAGAAACTTCCAGAATGAGTATATCAGTGTAGAAGATAGTGTCTTAAAAGAGTTAGAAACTTCCAGAATATGAGTATGTCAGTGTAGAAGTTAGTGTCTTAAAAGAGTTAGAAGCTTCCAGAATATGAGTATGTCAGCGTAGAAGTTAGTGTCTTAAAAGAGTTAGAAGCTTCCAGAATATGAGTATGTCAGTGTAGAAGTTAGTGTCTTAAAAGAGTTAGATGAAGAGTCAATAGAAAAAGACCTTGTAAATATACAAACACAAAAGGGCTTAAAAGAAGAAACCGATCAATACAGATTAGCAGGTATACCACCAAAGGAGTACTATGCATACACCACCTCCAAAGGGTTACAGTTGCCATATGTACCATTTCAGTTGGCACGCCAGTTGGTCAAGTTAAATCACCAAATACTGGGCCATATAGGAACTGATAAGTTATGTGCAGTTGTAAAAGAAAAGTATTGGAACCCAAATTTAAAAAAGGTCTGAAAACTGATTATAGAAGAATGTTTAATCTGTCTGCAGGTAAATGCTAAAAGCAAAAGGCCTCAGTTACATCGAGTACAGCCAGCGGATGGGCCATGGTATGTAGTTCAAATAGATTATGCAGGTCCATTACCAACAACAAAGGGAGGTTATAGGAATCTACTAGTAGTAGTGGATGTCTTTTCAAAATGGGTAGAAGCAATTCCTACCAAAACCATGACAGCAAAGGAAACAGCAGAAGCCTTATGGAAAAACATTTTCTGTTATTGGGGATGGCCACGGGTCACAGAGTCAGACAATGGCCCACAGTTTGTTAGTGATCTCATTAAACAAATGTATAATTTGTTAGGCATACAGCAAAGGTTTCATGTAGCATGCCATCCACAATCTAATGGCATTGTAGAACGTATGAATCGGACGTTAAAAGAATGTCTAAAAAAGGCATTCTTGGAAAAGGGCAATACATGGGTACATCATCTGCCTGGTATTTTAATGGGTATCGAGCGACACCAAACAGCAAAACAGGTATTTCCCCATATGAAATAATGACAAACCACAAAATGCCCATACAATTACCATTTGACCCAGAGTTACCTAATGGTAGGCCCATGCTAGAAATCATCAAACATCAGGAATGGCTAAAACAACTTAGGTTCATAGGTTCATAGGTTGGTACTAGGCTATCGGCCCTAGGGCCTATGCAAGCCTAGCCATAACAATTCCCTGGATATTTCTTCCCACAATATTTACTTCTCCAGGCCCCTGTCTAGCAGGGTGGCTGACATGATCCCCGGGGTGAATTTCCTATCTTCCATCCAATCATCAAGGTTCCTTTTGAAGAGGGCCAAAGAGGCGCTCTGCTTGATATGTATGGGCAGTCTATTCCAGAGTATGGGGAGTCTCTGGGTCAGGAACCTATCCCTCCAGCATGTTTTGTTCATTGTGATGACAAGGTTTAGATCCCTGGAGCATGTGGCTCTGAGGGATTTGGATTTCTTTAATTGGAGCATGTCCAACAGCTCAGGGTTTGACATGGCCTTGTATGTTAAGCAGAGATTGCTTCTGAGTAGACGATATGCCACAGAGTATAACTGGAGTTTTTTTAGATGGTCAGTATATGGCATCTGCTTTAGGCCTGTGATTCTTTTAGTGAGGTATTTCTGTGGCCTTTCAAGCTGTTGCAGATGTCTTGTGAGGTACATACAAAATGGGGCATTATACTCTATAATGGGTCTAATGAGGGATGAGTACAGTGGGACAATGACCTCCTTTTTTCTGGATGAAAAGCCCTTAGTGATGAGGTGTGCCACATAGAAGGATTTCCTGACTGTTGTGGCAATGTGGTTATCGAAAGTGAGACCACTGTCCACCTGTGTCCCTAAGTCTATCATCACACTTTCGATGTTTAGTGTCCTATGTGGTAATTCATGGGTACATGTTTTTTTCCAAAGGGGATAACTATACATTTCTTGGCATTAAGCTTAAGCCCATGGCTCTGGCACCAGGCATCTGTTTCTGTAAGGCCCTTTTGTAGAATATCCACATCTTTTGGTGATTCAATAATGGCTCCCAGTTTGCAGTCATCTGCAAACTTTGTTAGCCAGAGTCCCTTAGTGTTGGCCTGTACTTCAGAGAAGTAGATGCCAAACAAGAGTGGTCCCAGGACTGAACCCTGAGGTACTCCACTTGTCACTTGTCTGGAGCTGGTTTTGGAGTCGGCTACTTTTACTGTCTGGGTTCTGTCAGTAAGCCAGTTAACAACCCATCGAGTGATGTAGGGATTTATGCCCAGCTTAGTAAGTTTATCTATGATTCCAGAGTGGGGGATGGTGTCAAAGGCCTTGGCGAGGTCCAGATAGGCTGTGTGGACTGCCTTACCCTCATCCACAGCTCTGGAGACTGATTCGAAGAAGTCAATCAGATTCAGGAGACAAGATCGGCCCTTCACAAACCCAAACTGGGTGGGGTCTAGTGTTTGAAGGTTGCCAATGTCTTTGCTTATAAGTTCCATGATAATGCATTCCATGCCCTTGCAAATCAGGCTTGCCAGACTGATGGGACGGTAGTTCCTGGGATCCAAGGTGGATCCTCCCTTGTGGAGCGGGATAACTGCAGCTGTGTGCCACTCAGTGGGCACGAAGCCTGAGGTGAGGCTATGATTAAACATCACACTTAGGTGAGGTGCCAGTTCATTTTGTAGTTCGAGTACATGCGACTATAATGCAAGGGAGCAAGCATTCCATCTATGGAAAAAGGTGCCAATATTACCAGCTGAAGAAAACCTTCCCTGTGGAACCAAAGTATTGGTAAAAACATTCCAAATGGAAGGACCATGGGCTAGCAACTGGTAAGGCCCTTTTGAAGTAGTGGAACAAATTGGACCATTAGTGTACAAAATCAAAGGAAAAAAGAAAAACAGAACAATGCTGGTACATAAAGATCAACTCAGAATGATCACAAATAGTGAGCAATGTAAATCTGATTAAATGCATTCTCTTGTAGGTTTCCATCAGAGAAAACATAATGAAATTGACATGGTTTAAAGTGCATCCTTTTGGAAATCCAGTTTCGGATGACCAAAGGCAAAATGATTCAACAATGGAATTTCTATTTAAAGGTTTTTAAATTAATAATAGCTATCATACTAACTATTATTGTATTGTTTAGCATTAAATTATACTTACAACCTGTTAATCCAACTGTAAAGTTACATAAGAGAGAGAGTAAAGAAATGTGGAAAAATGAACAAGATTGGTCACCATCTTTTAACACTTTTTAGCAAGACAATGTTGGTATGCAAAAAGCATGAATGTTTCTAATTGTTGGGTATGTAGTTTAATACCAAAAATAACAGGGGTAATGCCTCTAATACCTATTCCACTAAATTCTCTTAGTAGTTGGAGGGTATTAATAAATGAAACAGGAGAACAAATCATTAATGTACAATTATGTAAAGCAAGAGTACAGTTATCTGCAATAGTGCAGGGGATCACGTTTTCAACAAAATGGAACTGTTCCAACGGGTAATAGCAGTTGTATTCAAACAATTGTAATGATAAATTTTCACAACCACATACCAGTACGTGGAGTATTTTCTCATGGTTTTCCTGTTTTAATACCAATTAAGGGTCTGTTAATATTAAGTGACACAGCAGTATTTCATTTCTCACAAAATTATAAAAATGAGTGTAAAACCAATATTACATGTTGATGGGTTATATTACATTTATTTATTTATTTATTTTACATTTGTTGACCAGGCTAGTCTAGCTGGATATATTTCCATTTTCAGTAGAGGCCCGGGGAGAAAAGCTCCACATAAAAACATACAAAAAAAATACAAAATACAGAAAAATGCAAATAGAAATACAACATGACCTACAAATAAAAATTATAATAAACTGTAAGGATACTGTAGAAGCAAAAGCAGAAATGCTTATAAAAGTACCTAAGTAAAATTAAAATAAATTTAGGTAACAAAAATTCCTGGATGTAAGATTAGGTAGTAGCATATAGAAAAAGGAGACAAAAACTGAGGTAAGAGACTTCGATGTTAGTAAAGAGAGTAGTAATAAGTAATATAGGAGTAAGAGAGCATCAAGAATATAAGAGAGTAGAAAAGGGAGGTTGTTAAGAGATGAAAGGGTACAAAGAAAAGAAAGTAAAGACTAAAGGATGTTAAGCAAGAATGTAAGGGTAAAAGAGTTGGAGTAGGTGCAATGCTGGCTAAAATAAGAGATTGCAAGATAGTAGAAGAGGGGAAGACAAGATACTGGGAGAAGATTAGTCAGGTTCAGTACATGAACAGAGCCAATGACTTTGGAAGTAATTTTTTATTTCTTGTTTGAAAAGAGGTGAAGATGTGATTAGAGTTATTTCACTGGGTAGCAGATTCCAGCTCCTTCCTACTGTGTTAGAGAAAAGAGAATCACCAGCTGAGTTGTTTGACTTTGTTATACTGGTCAAGAGTTTCTTAGAAGACCGAAGGGAAGTAAGATTATTATAGGGGATTAACAGATTTGAGAGTATAGGGGTGTTATTAGGCTGGTACAGTATTTTACGGGCAATGAAAAGTTGGGGGGCTAGCAGAAGGTTTTGGAATTCCAGCCAACCTAGTTGTTTTAGGTTCACACAGTGGTGGGGTCTGAAGGAGTTGCTAGTAGCAAACCTGGCAATGTTATTATAGGATGTTGCCAGTTTGCTAAGGTTGGCTTTCTTAAGGTTAGTGAAAATAGGTGAAGCATATAAAAGTGTGGAAATAAGGTGAGAGTGGGCAATCTTAGCTCTAGCAGAGTCAGTTAGGAAGGGTTTAATTCTGTATAAGGATCCTATTTTTCTGTTCACTGTTTTAATAGTGTTGTTAATGTGTTGGTCAAAAGAGAGGTTATTGTCAATGGTTATTCCTAACAGTTTTGTTGTAGATTCAGGTGATATAACAGTGGCATTATTTGAGCAGATGGTAAAGTGTAAGGGGGGGACCGAGTAGTAGGAGTAAAGAGGAGAAGTTTAGTTTTTTTGGCATTGAGAAGAAGATAACATGAAGAAAACCATGTTTCTACAGTGTTGAAGATGTTTTGAGTCAGTGAAGAGAGTTCAGTAGGAGAAGATGCTGAGCAAATCAGGGTGGAGTCATCTGCATATTGTATGCAGGTAGCTTGAGGGATTGCTAGATGTAGATCATTAATGAATAGGGAAAAAAGAAGTGGACCAAGAATGGAGCCTTGAGGGACACCAGTAGTTACAGGTAGTAGTGAAGAAATATGGTTTTCCCATAGAACTGCTTGTTGTCTATTGCTAAGGTAAGATTTAAACCATTTTATAGCAAGGTTGTCTAGGGAAAGGGATGCAAGTATGTTGACAAGTGTGGAATGGTTGACCATATCAAATGCTTTAGAGAGATCAATAAAGAGAGCAGAAGAGAGAAGGTTATTGTTCCGGTTCCTATTGATGGTGTCAACAAAGGAAAGTAAAGCAGTGGTAGTACTGTGGTGGGGTCTAAAGCCATGTTGACAGTCTGCTATTATGTTTTGTGATGAGAGATACTGTAACAGTTGTTGGTGAATACATTTTTCCATATTTTTTGCTAATGGAGAAAGGATAGCAATAGGTCTATAGTTGGAATAGTCGATTGAGTATCCACCTTTGTGTAAAGGGATAATATGGGACACTTTCCAGATTTCTGGGATAGTTCCCTCTTGGATTGTCCTGTTTATGAGAATGGATATAGGGTATGCAATTACTTTTGCAGCCTTTTGGAGAAAGAGAGAGGGGAGTTTGTCAGCAGAGGGGGTACACGGCTTAAGTTTGCAGATAAGTCTGTAGATGAAAGAGGTAGAGATAGGATGAAGTTTAAAGT
Source organism: Protopterus annectens (assembly GCF_019279795.1). Classification (NCBI taxonomy): domain Eukaryota; kingdom Metazoa; phylum Chordata; order Ceratodontiformes; family Protopteridae; genus Protopterus; species Protopterus annectens. The sequence continues at coordinate 449,052,427 of NC_056740.1, forward strand.
TAGGGGAAGAATCAGCTTGGTTAGATGGAGCGAAGGAGTTGTTGGCGTTCATTTGTCTGGCTAAGGATTGAATAGTGTCAATAAAGAAGGAGTTGAAAGCATTTGCTGTTAGGTGAGGGGTGTCAGGGTCTGCGTTAAGAGGAGTAGGAGTTTTGTTTGTTCCTGGGGACAGGAGTTTATTAATTGAGGACCAGAAGGGTTTGGGATTATTCTGATGCGTCTGTTGAAGTTTGCAGTAGAAGTTTTTTTTGTCAGTAATTATTGCTTTTTTTGTCAAAGTTCTAAGCTGGCGGAAATGAAACAGGTCTGGGTTATTTCAATAGCATCTCCATTTTGCCCAGATGTTATTTCTGGTGAGAACTAGATTTTTAGTTTCCTTAGAGAGCCAAGGGGCTGTATTGGTCTTCATTCTAATGGTACGCTCGGGAGCATGACTATTTAGTATGGATAAGAAAGTAGTATTAAAGTATAATACTGTCTTTTCAAGAGAAAGTACTTTTAGGGGATTCCAGTTGCATTTGCTGAGTTCCTTTTGAAATAGTTCTGTGTTAAAATGTTTAGTAGAGCGTATTTTTCTAATGTTAGGGAGGTTATGAAAATCAGTCTTTTCCCTTGCAATATATGTCAAGGAGTGATCACTGATATCATCTGGTAGTGTTCCTACTTTGTAAGTTTGTTTGTCTTTGTTTATTAGTATCCAATCTAGAATACTTTCTTTGTTATTAGGTTTATTGATTCTTGTGGTAGAGGAGATGGTTTGGGAGAAGCCATGGAGGTTTATGTGAGAAGTAGGATTATCAGCATTGATAGTATTCCAGTCTATATTAACGTCACCTAGTATTATAGTTTCTTGTGGGTAAGTAATAGATACCCAGCTGAGAAAGGCTTCTAGAGAGGATATGTTATTACCTGGGGGTAAGTACATGCAGATAATGTTAATGGATTTCTTGGTGTTCAGATGGAGTTTAGCTATGATGGCTTCTGCTTTGTGATCCTGGGTAGGATATGCTGGAAGGGTGGAAATGTGTAGTTGATTTTTAAAAAGAATTGCTACTTCGCCACCTTTACGCTTTAGATGGTCGAGTCTAGCAATATTATAACCTTGGGGTAAAATTTCTGTATCTTTAGTGTTGGGCTTTAGCCAGGTTTCTGAAAGGCAAAGAATGTCAAAAGAATGGCTATCTAGGAGTGCATGAAGGTGAGATACTTTGTTGTTTATACTTTGAATGTTGAGATGTCCTATTAGTAGATTATTATTAGTTTTGGGTGTACTGGTTGTACTGGTTGGAGACAATGGGTAAGTAGGGCCTGGGTTGGGGTGGATGTCTCCATCTTGTAAGGTGAGATTAATTGGTTTAGTTATTGTGTTGCACTTGAAATAGGTACCTAATTTCAATTTTCTTTCTGTGGGAAGGGTATGATTAATATGAGAAAGTCTATGGTATTTGGGTAGTAGATAGTTGGGGGTAGAAGTAATGTTAGAGTATGAGATTAGAGGAATATTTAAGCAAGTTAATGTTTGTTTAGGAGAGTAGATTGGCTGGACATAGAGTGGATTTTCAAAGAAGGTTAGTAGATAGGCTGAGGATAGTGTAGTTAAGAGTAAGAAACAAAGTGTAAGCATAGATTGGAAATAAGGAGTCATTATAAGCGAAGGAGAAATATAGTTGAAATTAAGGTAGATGAGTTAAAGTAAGGTTTTTGCAAAATAGAGTAAGCTGAGGGGAATAGTAAGGACAGGGAAGTAATGAGAGAGAGAGTGAGGAAATAAGGTTATTAAAGGGAAATAGAGGGGGTTAGACTAGTGATATTAGAGGGTGAAGAAAAAGGAAAACAAGAATTAAGAAAGAGTAGTAAATAATGGATGTAAGTAGGGTTAAAGTTAAAAGGGAAGGTCAAAAGGTAGAGTGAGTAAAGGTGGAAGGAAGGAGATGGTGGGAGTGGTTTACAAAAGAGCGGGAAAAGAGAGGGTTAATTGGATAGGATGATATGAGTAAGGGGTGTGTTTATAGGAGTATAAGAGTAGTACCCTGGGGTGGGTGGGAATTGGGGATAGGGAGGGGAGCGGAGTGAGCCCGCAGGGCGAACGGAGCGGGAAGAAACAACTGAAGAAGAGATAAGGAGAGGAAACAATCAGAAATGGAGGTAAGTGAGGTCAGAAAGGTATAAGAAAAAAGGAAAAGTTATTGAGAGACCAAGTACATCTGAAAGAAGATAGGTAGAAGGGCTAAGTCAATGATTAAGCATAGAGTGGGAAATAGAGGAGGAAAAGAAGGTAGAAGTGTAGAGGAAGAACTAGGGAAGGTAACAGGGTAAAGTAAAACAATAAGAAGAGAGATCCAGGGAGAAAAAGAAAGTAGTCAAGGAGAAGAGTGCAACAATCTTAAAAGGGTTAAGGTAAGAGGTAAGAAGAGGAAGGGTGAAAAGAATTAGTGGAGAGTAAAGACTGCCATCTGTCTGAGTAAAGACTGCCATCTGTGGTAAATATGCTTATAAATGGTTACCAAAGGGATGGGATGGCACCTGTTATATAGGATTAGTGGTACCAGCAATGCATCATGTAAAAGAGTTACCAAAAGGAAGCATTAGAAATGCAAAAAAAGAAAAGGGATATATTACCTGTGATTGAAAGTCCAGAAGATCCATTCGACACCTTAGATACATCATGTAGCTATCATCAAAATATTGATTATATTAAATTAAAAGATATGGATTTAGGAGATGATGTAATCCCTGGAGCAGGTATTTTCCCTTGGTATGAGGCTGCAAAAGCCATCTGGGAGCTGAGAAAACTATCTAAGCTAGTTGAGGTATTGGCAAATGCCACTTTCAATGCAGTCCTTAACATTACTGTTGAAATGACAGCAATATGAACTATGGTTTTGCAAAATCAAATGGCATTAGATTACATATTACCATCCCAAGGGGGTACATGTGCTTTGATAGGAGAACAATGTTGTACATTTATTCCAGACAAAACAGAATCTGTAAAAGCACATTTAGAAGTGATTGCACAAGTTTCTCAACATACTAGAAAAAAGCTGGAATGATGATTGGAGTGAATGGTTTAGTAATCTATTTACAGGGTGGACAGGAAAAATCACTGTATTTTTAATTTCTTTTATTGTTGTAATGCTTGGTTGCATATTATTTACATGTATTAAAGTCTGCTTAGCAAAAGCTAGTCAAGTTACTGTTGTTAATTGTCATAATGAAAAAGTATTATCAAATAATGCTGAATTTATTTCCCTAGTTTAAAATGAAAAAGAGGGAATTGTTAGTGTGTTCAACAATATAATAAGGTTGAAAGTAACTTTGCTACAGATATGCAACATGAATAAGGTATAAGATAAAGCTTGCTTAAATGTAGAACTAGAGTTTAGCAGTATGTGATCAGCATCCATACTAAATGACTGTGACTTGGAAAATAAGGAATCTGCTGAATGGACATTATTTTCTTACAAACAGGATGTATGCAAGAGCAAAAATGCAAAATCTGCCTTTAAAGAACACTGTGACAATCTGTTTCCTTAAAAACATGTTTCTGCATATAAAAATAATGGATACAATATGCCAGGACATGTTTATGACACTGTTACAATCTGTTTCCTTGGCACAAGAACAGATGTTCGTATACAAAAGACAAAAAACAGGATGTTCACACTGTCAGAAAAGCTGAAAGATAATATTATTAAGTCAGCAGTTTGCGTCAGCATCTGCAACAATCAGTGTTGTTTCTACAGGATGAGCAATTCTCCAAAATGGAATACCAAGAGGAAATGTATATGCATGTGCATGACTAAAATTGTATATAAATATCTGTATTAATCCAATTATGTTAGGGGTTTTGGTAGAGACACATTTGTCTCAAGGTAAATGTTATATCTCTCACATCATCTGTACTATATGAGAAGTAAAGTGGAACAGTACTTTAAGTTGCAATGTTAGTCCGTTTGGTTTATTATAAAAAAAGTTATTTGTTACTGCTCTAAGTTGATGCTGCAAAGTATATTCTCTCATCAGTGTTTATTCTGCAAGTTTCTGTATGCAACAGACTGTGAATACAAATATAACCAGACTTTGATTTCAGCAGAATCCAGCCAGCAAGACTGAGTGTCTTAAGAAGACTTCAAATCCATCACAGTAAGCAGCCCCATATAATTTTTCAAATATTACAACTGCCTCATGTACACAGACAACCCCCCCCCACCTACCACCAAACACTAATACATGCGAGAGATGCAGTTATACAACCAAACTAGAGGCTAAGCTCTCTAAACCCAAGACTGGATCAGACAGTCAAGAGAAGAAGGGAAATACTTGCATCACACCACTAGTCTTACATAGACCCATTAAACCAGCACCCAACACAAACCATGAAACACATACTTCACAAAACCAGTGTGCCATGCAATCACAGCCCTTAAGGCAAAATAACATACCCAACATACTAGTAATAGGTGACTCTATAGTCAGGCACACTGACGTCCCACTCACTAGGCTGAATAAGGAGAAGGTTACTGTTAGCTGCCTGTTGGGTGCCAGAATCCGCCACATAACACAAACACTCAGGTCACTCCAGAACAAGTACAAATATGACTCTGTCATTGTCCATGTTGGTGTGAATGACCTGAGCCATACCTCCCTAGACTACATGAAAAGAGATATGAAAGAGCTCTCTGATCACATAGCCCAGGCCGGTATGACTGACCCTGAGTAGCATCCTGCCCTCACCAAGAATGATACCACGGTATAAAGAAAAAATTCTCGATTTCAACAATTGGCTAAGTTTCTGGTGTCATTCAAAGGGGATCCAGTGTCTATCCGCCTGGGATGACATGATTAACAAACCACTATGCTTCACTAGAGTCAGCTTGCGCCTGTCAACTTTAGGCTTTGAAATACTGGCCAAGGCTCTTGCCACCCCCATAGTGCCTTTTTTAGGCAAGGCTCAAAAGACAAACCCACCGCCATAAATAGCACAAGTAACAAAAAACTAAGGGTAATGCTACTCAATGCCAGAAGTCTAAACCTCAAAATGCACACACTCGAGGCAGTCCTCAGTATGGAGAAAATTGATATATGTGCAGTAACAGAAACCTGGTTTAAGGCTCCAGAGAGCACCCCAGCACTGCCAGGCTACAACTCATACCATACATTTCAGCCACAGAACCCAAACTGAAATACAAAAGGTGGGGGCGTATCCATATTCATCAAGGATACCCACACCTCCAGGTTAGTGGCACAGCACGATGCTTCAGAGATCATCCACATGCAACTAACAATGAGCAAAACTGCAATTCAAATTTTAGCTTGCTACACATCACTCACCATGTCCCAGGAACCCTATTCCACATTTCTGGAAACACTGGGAAATATAAAGGTTCTACCAAACGCCCTAATATTGGGTGATTTCAATTACACAAACATTAACTGGGAGAACGACTCAAGTACTAACTCCCTTGCCCAACCTTTCCTAAAATTTATAAACTCAAACACCCTGGTTCAACTAGTCAACACTCCCAACAGAGGTGACAACATATTGGACCTGGTCACCACCAACATGGGTGACTGGTGTTCCACACCATAGGTCAGCCCCTTGCTGGTTAGATCTCACCATAAACAAATCACTTTGGATATCCATATTCTGCCCCCACACCTGGACAAACAAAACACAGTGAAAAACTTTTCAAAATCAAACTTCATGTTACTTAAGACTGAGGTGGAAAGTTTCAAAGCCCCCATGTTGAAGGATAACACTGTCCAAGCTGCAAAATCCTTTACTAATGCATTCTACAGGCAGCTGTAAGAATGCATGGATTGTGCCATCCCAAGCAAAACCAAGACTCACTCCTCCAAGAAAAGGAAACCAGTCTGGTGGACTCCTGCCATAAACAAGCTATACAATAGAAAGAGGAAACTAGTACAGAAAAGAGTAAAATCCCAGAAGGGAAGACATCCCTGATCAGTATCAGCAAGAAACTGCAATCCCACATAAAATCATCCATGGCGAGCTTTGAAAGAAAAATTGCCAAGGACTCCAAAGATAACCACAAGGCATTCTTTAGCTATGTCAAGAATCTAAGCGGCAATGCTCAGATCTGCTCGGAGTTAGTGCAGAATGGCACAAAATACACTGAACTGACCGATATCTCCAACATCCTGGCAGACAGGTTCAGCACAAATTTCACCCTCTCTCACCCCCAAAAGGGCCCATAACCATACCAGAAGAATGTAGAGTCCCTGAAATCACAGACACTCAGGTTAAAACAGCCCTCTCCAAAGCCAAAAATGCAGCATCAGTGGGACAGGATGGTGTCCCAGGCTGCGTCCTACATGAGCTCAAAGACGAACTAACCCCTCACCTAAACACACTGTTCAAACTCAGCCTCTCCACAGGCTACATACCCATAGAGTGGCGCACATCAACGGTTATTCCGCTCCACAAAGGTGGAGCCACAACACACCCTGGGAACTATCGCCCTATAAGCCTGACTAGCTTGGTCTGCAAGGCTATGGAGCACATCATCATGGAACTCATTAACAGAGACATTGGGAACTTCCAAACACTGGACCCTACCCAGTTTGGCTTTGTTAAGGGCAGATCATGCCTCCTAAACCTGGTGAACTACTTTGAGACAGTTACCGAGGATATAGACGAGGGAAAGGTGGTACATACAGCCTACCTAAACCTCGCTAAGGCCTTCAACACCATTCCCCATTCTGGTATTATAGACAAGCTCACCAGCCTGAACATAAACCCCTACATCACAAGATGGGTTGCCAACTAGCTGACGGACAGAACCCACATGGTGAGAGTTGTGGGAGCTAGGTCCGACTCTAAACCAGTTACAAGTGGCGTTCCCCAGGGCTCAGTCCTTGGTCCCCTCCTGTTCGGCATATACTTCTCAGAGGTACAGGCAAGCACAGGAGGACTATGGCTGACCAAGTTCACAGATGACTGCAAACAAGGGACTGTAATTGACTCTCTGGCTGACACAGACATTCTCCAAAAGAGTCTCACTGAGACGGATACCTGGTGTCAAAATCATGGCCTCAAGCTAAATGCCAAAAAGTGCATAGTCATCCCCTTTGGAAAAAACAAAGTATCCACAAACTACCACATAGGTGGTAACCCCTAAATACGGAAGATGTAATAAGGGATCTGGGGACCAAAGTAGATAGTAACCTCTCCTTTGATAATCACATTGCCAAAGTGGTTAGAAAATCCTTCTATGTGGCCCACCTAATCACAAAAGAGTTCACATCCAGATCAAAAGAGGTCATTGGGCCCCTCTATGCATCACACATCAGACCCATCATAGAGTACAACACCCAATTTGGGATGTACCTTACAAGACACCTGCAACAGCTGGAAAGACCACAGAAATACCTCACCAAGAGGATCACTGGCCTCAAACAAATGCCCTATGCAGCTCGACTGAAGAAACTTCAGTTGTACTCGGTTGCATACCGCCTACTTAGAGGTGATCTCTGCTTGACATACAAGGCCATGTCCAACCCAGAATTGATGGACATGCTCCACCTAAAAAAAAAAACCTATTCCCTCAAGCCACATGCTCTAGGAAGCTAAACCTCACCACAACAATAAATAGGACATGCTGGAGGGATAGATTCCTGTCCCAGAGACTTCCCATGCTTTGGAACAAGATCCCAATCTATATTAGGCAGAGCTCCTCGCTAACATTCTTCAAAAGAAACCTTGATGAGTGGATTGGAAACAGAAAGTTTACCTTGGGGATCACTTCAGTGGCTCTGCTGGACAGAGGCACAGGGAACTAATCTAAGGGGGCGGCAAAAGCCAACACATTCTGGCTAGGCTTATAAATGCCTTCAGGCAGATAGCCTAGTACCAACCTATGAACCTATGAACCTATGATACACAGTATTTAATGACACGCCTACCAATGGATTTTGTAAATTCTCAAGTGCTGTTTCATCAGACATCGACATGTATACTGCAGCCTTTTACCTTTGAGGATACACAGTATTTAATGACATGCCTACCAATGGGTTTTGTAAATTCCCAGGTGCTGTTTCATCAGAAATTGGCACAGATACTGCGGCCTTTTACCTTTGAGGATACAAAGTATTTAATGACATGCCTACCAATGGGTTTTGTAAATTACCCAGTGCTGTTTCTCAGACATTGGCACAGGTACTGCAGCCTTTTACATTTAAGGATACCCAGTATTTAATGACATGCCTACCAATGGGTTTTGTAAATTCCCCAATGCTGTTTCATCAGACATTGGCACAGGTACTGCAGCCTTTTACCTTTGAGGATACCCAGTATTTAATGACACACCTAACAATGGGTTTTATAAATTCCCATATGCTGTTTCATCAGACACTGGCACAGGTACTGTGGCCTTTTACCTTTGAAGATACCCAGTATTTAATGACACGCCTACCAATGGATTTTGTAAATTCTCAAGTGCTGTTTCATCAGACATCGGCATGTATACTGCAGCCTTTTACCTTTGAGGATACACAGTATTTAATGACATGCCTACCAATGGGTTTTGTAAATTCCCAGGTGCTGTTTCATCAGAAATTGGCACAGATACTGCAGCCTTTTACCTTTGAGGATACAAAGTATTTAATGACATGCCTACCAATGGGTTTTGTAAATTACCCAGTGCTGTTTCTCAGACATTGGCACAGGTACTGCAGCCTTTTACATTTAAGGATACCCAGTATTTAATGACATGCCTACCAATGGGTTTTGTAAATTCCCCAATGCTGTTTCATCAGACATTGGCACAGGTACTGCGGCCTTTTACCTTTGAGGATACCCAGTATTTAATGACACACCTAACAATGGGTTTTGTAAATTCCCATATGCTGTTTCATCAGACACTGGCACAGGTACTGTGGCCTTTTACCTTTGAGGATACCCAGTATTAAATGACATGCCTACCAATGGGTTTTATAAATTCCCCAATGCTGTTTCATCAGACATCGGCATGGGTACTGTGGCCTTTTACCTTTGAGGATACCCAGTATTTAGTGACATGCCTACCAATGGGTTTTGTAAATTCCCCAATGCTATTTCATCAGACATCAGCATGGGTACTGTCGCCTTTTACCTTTGAGGACACACAGTATTTAATGACATGCCTACCAATAGGTTTTGTAAATTCCCCAATGCTGTTTCATCAGACATCGGCACAGGTACTGCAGTCTTTTACCTTTCAGGATACACACGCCTACGAATGGGTTTTGTAAATTCCCCAATGCTGTTTCATCAGACATTGGCATGGGTACTGTAGCCTTTTACATTTGATGATACACAGTATTTAATGACACACCTACCAATGGGTTTTGTAAATTCCCCAATGCTGTTTCATCAAAGATTGGCATGGGTACTGCGGACTTTTACCTTTGAGGATACAAAGTATTAAATGACATGCCCACCAATGGGCTTTGTAAATTCCCCAATGCTGTTTCATCAGACATCAGCATGGGTACTACAGCCTTTTACCTTTGAGGATACTCAGTATTTAATGATACGCCTACCAATGGGTTTTGTAAATTCCCAATGCTATTTCATCAGACACTGGCACAGGTACTGTGCCCTTTTACTTTTAAGGATACCCAGTATTTAATGACATGCCTACCATTGGGTTTTGTAAAATCCCCAATGCTATTTCATCAGACATTGGCATGGGTACTGTGGCCTTTTACCTTTGTGGATACACACCTACCAATGGGTTTTCAAAATTCCTCAAGTGCTGTTTCATCAGGCATTGGCAAGGGTACTGTGACCTTTTACCTTTGAGGATACCCAGTATTTAATGACACGCCTACCAATGTGTTTTGTAAATTCCCAAGTGCTGTTTCATCAGATATTGGCATGAGTACTGTGGCCTTTTACCTTTGAGGATACACAGTATTTAATGACATGCCTACCAGTGGGTTTTGTAAATTCTCCAGTGCTGTTTCATTAGACATTGGCATGTGTACTGCGGCCTTTTACCTTTGAGGATACCCAGTATTTAATGACACACCTACCAATGGGTTTTGAAAATTCCCCAATGCTGTTCAATCAGACATTGGCATGGATACTGCAGCCTTTTACTTTTGAGGATACCCAGTATTTAATGACACACCTACCAATGGGTTTTGTAAACTCCCAAGTACTGTTTCATCAGATATTGGCATGGGTACTGCGGCCTTTTACCTTTGAGGATACACAGTATTTAATGACACTCCTAACGATGGGTTTTGTAAATTCCCCAAGGCTGTTTCATCAGACATTGGCACGGGTACTGTGGCCTTTTACCTTTGAGGATACACGCCTACCAATGGGTTTTCTAAATTCCCCAAGTGCTGTTTCATCAGACATTTGCATGGGTACTGCGGCCTTTTACCTTTGAGAACACACAGTATATAATGACATGCATACCAATGGGTTTTGTAAATTCCCCAATGTTGTTTCATCAGACATCGGCATAGGTACTGTATACTTTTACCTTTGAGGATACCCAGTATTTAATGACATGCCTACCAATGGGTTTTGTAAATTCCCCAATGCTGTTTCATCAGACATCGGCACGGGTACTGTGGCCTTTTACCTTTCAGGACACACAGTATTTAATGACATGCCTACCAATGGGTTTTGTAAATTCCCCAATGCTGTTTCATCAGACATTGGCATGGGTACTGCGGCCTTTTACCTTTGAGGATACACAGTATTTAATGACATGCCTACCAATGGGTTTTATAAATTCCCCAATGCTATTTCATCAGACATCGGCATGGTTACTGTGGCCTTTTACATTTGAGGACACACAGTATTTAATGACATGCCTACAAATGGGTTTTGTAAATTCCCCAATGCTGTTTCATCAGACATCAGCACAGGTACTGTGGCCTTTTACCTTTGAGGATACCCAGTATTTAATGACATGCCTACTAATGGGTTTTGTAAATTCCCCAATGCTGTTTCATCAGACATCAGCACGGGTACTATGGCCTTTTACCTTTGAGGTTACCCAGTATTTAACGACATGCCTACTAATGGGTTTTATAAATTCCCCAATGCTGTTTCATCAGACATCAGCACAGGTACTGTGGCCTTTTACCTTTGAGGATACCCAGTATTTAATGACATGCCTACTAATGGGTTTTGTAAATTCCCCAATGCTGTTTCATCAGACATTGGCATGGGTACTGTGGCCTTTTACCTTTGAGGATACACAGTATTTAATGACATGCCTAGCAATGGGTTTTGTAAATTCTCCAATGCTGTTTCATTAGACATCGGCATGGGTACTGCAGCCTTTTACCTTTGAGGATACCCAGTATTTAATGACAAGCCTGCCAATGGATTTTGTAAATTCCCCAATGCTGTTTCATCAGACATTGGCATGGATACTGCAGCCTTTTACCTTTGAGGATACCCAGTATTTAATGACACACCTACCAATGGGTTTTGTAAATTCCCAAGTGCTGTTACATCAGATATTGGCATGGGTGCTGCGGCATTTTACCTTTGAGAATACACAGTATTTAATGACACTCCTACCAATGGGTTTTGTAAATTCCCCAATGCTGTTTCATCAGACATTGGCATGGGTACTGTGGCCTTTTACCTTTGAGGATACATGCCTACCAATGGGTTTTCTAAATTCCCCAAGTGCTGTTTCATCAGACATTGGCACAGGTACTGCGGCCTTTTACCTTTGAGGACACACAGTATTTAATGATATGCATACCAATGGGTTTTGTAAATTCCCCAATGTTATTTCATCAGACATTGGAATGGGTACTACTTCTTTTACCTTTGAGGATACCCAGTATTTAATAACATGCCTACCCATGTGTTTTGTAAATTCCCAAGTGCTGTTTCATCAGACATTGACATGGGTACTGGGGACTTTTACCTTTGAGGATACCCAGTATTTAATGACACACCTACCAATGGGTTTTGTAAATTCCCCAATGCTGTTTCATCAGACATCGGCATGGGTACTGTGGCCTTTTACCTTTCAGGACACACAATATTTAATGACATGCCTACCAATGGGTTTTGTAAATTCCCCAATGCTGTTTCATCAGACATTGGCATGGGTACTGCAGCCTTTTACCTTTGAGGATACCCAATATTTAATGACATGCCTACCAATGGGTTTTGTAAATTCCCCAATGCTGTTTCATCAGACATCAGCAGAGGTACTATGGCCTTTTACTTTTGAGGATACACAGTATTTAATGACACACCGACCAATGGGTTTTGTAAATTCTCCAGTGCTGTTTCTCAGACATTGGCACAGGTACAGCGGCCTTTTATCTTTGAGGATACACAGAATTTAATGACATGCCTACCAATGGGTTTTGTAAATTCCCCAATGCTGTTTCATCACACATTGGCATGGGTACTGCAGCCTTTTACCTTTGAGGATACCCAGTATTTAATGACATGCCTGCCAATGGGTTTTGTAAATTCTCCAGTGCTGTTTCTCAGACATTGGCACAGGTACGGCGGACTTTTACCTTTGAGGATACACGGTATTTAATGACATGCCTATCAATGGGTTTTGTAAATTCCCCAATGCTATTTCATCAGACACTGGCACAGGTACTGTGGCCTTTTACATTTAAGGATACCCAGTATTTAATGACATGCCTACCATTGGGTTTTGTAAATTCCCCAATGCTGTTTCATCAGACATTGGCATGGATACTGCATCCTTTTACCTTTGAGGATTCCCAGTATTTAATGACACTCCTACCAATGGGTTTTGTAAATTTCCAAGTGCTGTTTCATCAGACACTGGCACAGGTACTAGGCCTTTTATCTTTGAGGACACACAGTATTTAATGACATGCCTACCAATAGGTTTTGTAAATTCCCCAATGCTGTTTCATCAGACATTGGCACTGGTACTGTAGCCTTTTATGTTTGATGATACACAGTATTTAATGACACGCCTACCAATGGGTTTTGTAAATTCCCCAATGCTGTTTCATCAGACATTGGCATGGGTACTGCCGACTTTTACTTTTGATGATACAAAGTATTTAATGACATGCCCACCAATGGGTTTTGTAAATTCCCCAATGCTGTTTCATCAGACATTGGCATGGGTACTGTGGCCTTTAAACTTTGAGGATACACAGTATTTAATGATATGCCCAGCAATGGGTTCTGTAAATTCTCCAGTGCTGTTTCATTAGACATCGGCATGGGTACTGCGGCCTTTACATTTGAGGACACATAGTATTTAATGAGATGCCTACCAATGTGTTTTGTAAATTCCCCAATGTTATTTCATCAGACATTGGAATGGGTACTACTTCTTTTACCTTTGAGGATACCCAGTATTTAATAACATGCCTACCAATGGGTTTTGTAAATTCCCAAGTGCTGTTTCATCAGACATTGACATGGGTACTGTGGACTTTTACCTTTGAGGATACCCAGTATTTAATGACTCGCCTACCAATGGGTTTTGTAAATTCCCCAATGCTGTTTCATCAGACATTGGCATGGGTACTGTGGCCTTTTACCTTTCAGGACACACAATATTTAATGACATGCCTACCAATGGGTTTTGTAAATTCCCCAATGCTGTTTCATCAGACATTGGCATGGGTACTGCGGCCTTTTACGTTTGAGGACACACAGTATTTAATGAGATGCCTACCAATGTGTTTTCTAACTTCCTCAATGCTGTTTCGTCAGACATTGTTATGGGTACTTCAGCTTTTTACCTTTGAGGATACCCAATATTTAATGACATGCCTACCAATGGGTTTTGTAAATTCCCCAATGCTGTTTCATCAGACATCAGCACGGGTACTATGGCCTTTTACTTTTGAGGATACACAGTATTTAATGACACACCTACCAATGGGTTTTGTAAATGCTCCAGTGCTGTTTCTCAGACATTGGCACAGGTACGGTGGCCTTTTACCTTTGAGGATATGCAGTATATAATGACATGCCTACCAATGGGCTTTGTAAATTCTCCAGTGCTGTTTCTCAGACATTGGCACAGGTACGGCGGACTTTTACCTTTAGGATACACAGTATTTAATGACATGCCTACCAATGGGTTTTGTAAATTCCCCAATGCTGTTTCATCAGACATTGGCATGGATACTGCGTCCTTTTACCTTTGAGGATTCCCAGTATTTAATGACACTCCTACCAATGGGTTTTGTAAATTTCCAAGTGCTGTTTCATCAGACACTGGCACAGGTACTAGGCCTTTTATCTTTGAGGACACACAGTATTTAATGACATGCCTACCAATAGGTTTTGTAAATTCCCCAATGCTGTTTCATCTGGCACTGGTACTGTAGCCTTTTATGTTTGATGATACACAGTATTTAATGACATGCCTACCAATGGCTTTTGTAAATTCCCCAATGCTGTTTCATCAGACATTGGCATGGGTACTGCCGACTTTTACTTTTGATGATACAAAGTATTTAATGAAATGCCCACCAATGGGTTTTGTAAATTCCCCAATGCTGTTTCATCAGACATTGGCATGGGTACTGTGGCCTTTTACCTTTGAGGATACACAGTATTTAATGACATGCCCAGCAATGGGTTTTGTAAATTCTCCAGTGCTGTTTCATTAGACATCGGCATGGGTACTGCAGCCTTTTACCTTTGAGGATACCCAGTATTCAATGACAAGCCTACCAATGGGTTTTGTAAATTCCCAAGTGCTGTTACATCAGATATTGGCATGGGTGCTGCGGCCTTTTATCTTTGAGAATACACAGTATTTAATGACACTCCTACCAATGGGTTTTGCAAATTCCCCAATGCTGTTTCATCAGACATTGGCATGGGTACTGTGGCCTTTTACCTTTGAGGATACATGCCTACCAATGGGTTTTCTAAATTCCCCAAGTGCTGTTTCATCAGACATTGGCACAGGTACTGTGGCTTGTTACCTTTGTGGACACACAGTATTTAATGACACGCCTACCAATGGGTTTTGTAAATTCTCCAGTGCTGTTTCTCAGACATTGGCACAGGTACAGCGGCCTTTTATCTTTGAGGATACACAGTATTTAATGACATGCCTACCAATGGGTTTTGTAAGATCCCCAATGCTGTTTCATCACACATTGGCATGGGTACTGTGGCCTTTTACCTTTGAGGATACCCAGTATTTAATGACATGCCTACCAATGGGTTTTGTAAATTCCCCAATGCTGTTTCATCAGACATCGGTAAGGTACTGTGGTTTTACCTTTGAGGATACCCAGTATTTAATGACACTTGTACCAATGGGTTTTGTAAATTCCCCAATGCTGTTTTATCAGACATCAGCATGGGTGCTATGGCCTTTTACCTTTGAGGATACACAGTATTTAATGACACGCCTACCAATGGGTTTTGTAAATTCTCCAGTGCTGTTTCTCAGACATTGGCACAGGTACAGCGGCCTTTTATCTTTGAGGATACACAGTATTTAATGACATGCCTACCAATGGGTTTTGTAAATTCCCCAATGCTGTTTCATCAGACATTGGCACAGGTACTGTAGCCTTTTACCTTTGAGGATACACAGTATTTAATGACATGTCTACCAATGGGTTTTGTAAATTCTCCAGTGCTATTTCATTAGACATTGGCATGGGTACTGCAGCGTTTTACCTTTGAGGATACCCAGTATTTAATGACATGCCTACCAAAGGGTTTTGTAAATTCCCCAGTGCTGTTTCATCAGACATCAGCACGGGTACTGCGGCCTTTTACCTTTGAGGTTACCCAATATTTAATGACATGCCTACCAATGGGTTTTGTAAATTTGCAAATGCTGTTTCATCAGTGCTGTTTCAACAGAATGGCATTAAATATACTGATCCCAAGGTTATTGTCAATATCCTGGCATCTCGATTTAGTGCCAACTTCACCCCCTTCTCACCCATTAAATGGCTCATCTCAATACCAAAAGATTGCCAAATTCCAGTAATCATGGCCACACAGGTAGAAACTGCACTCTGCAAAGCTGACAATACAGCATCCATGGGACCAGATGACATCCCTGGCTGCATACTACATGAACTACAAAATTAACTGGCACCTTACCTGTCATGTTTAATCATAGCCTTACCTCAAGCTTCGTGCCCACTGAGTGGTGCACAGCTACAGTTATCCCACTCCACAAGGGGTGATCCACCTTGGATCCCAGGAACTACCGTCCCATCAGTTTGATGAGCCTGATCTGCAAGGGCATGGAACGCATTATCATGGAACTTATAATCAAAGGCATTGGCAACCTTCAAACACTGGACCCCACCCAGTTTGAGTTCGAGAAGGGCCGATATTGTCTCCTGAACCAGATTGACTTCTTCGAATCAGTCTCCAGAGCTGTGAACAAGGGTAAGGCAGTCCACACAGACTATCTGGACCTCACCAAGGCCTTCGACACCATCCCCCACTCTGGAATCATAGATAAACTTACTAAGCTTGGCATTAATCCTTACATTATTCGATGGGTTGCCAACTGGCTTACTGACAGAACCCAGACTGTAAAAGTACCTAACTCCCAAACCAGCTCCAGACAAGTGACAAGTGAAGTACCTCAGGGTTCAGTCCTGGGACTGCTCTTTTTTGGCATCTACTTCTTTGAAGTACAGGCCAACAATAAGAGTCTCTGGCTAACAAAGTTTGTAGATGACTGCAAACTGGGAGCCATTATTGAATCCCCACCCCAAATGATGTGGATATTCTACAAAAGGGCCTTACAGAAACAGATGCTTGGTGCCAGAGCCATGGGCTCAAGCTCAATGCCATGAAATGTATAGTTATCCCCTTTAGGAAAAAACATGTACCCATGAATTACCACATAGGTGGCAGTACACTAAACACTGAAAGTGTGATTAGAGACTTAGGGACACAGGTAGACAGTGGTCTCACCTTCGATAACCACATCGCCACAACAGTCAGGAAATCCTTCTATGTGGCACACCTCATCACTAAGGGCTTTTCATCCAGAAAAAAGGAGGTCATTGTCCCACTGTACTCATCCCTCATTAGACACATTATAGAGTACAATGCCCTGTTTGGTATGTACCTCACAAGACATCTGCAACAGCAGGAAAGGCCGCAGAAATACCTCACTAAAAGAATCACTAGCCTAAAGCAGATGCCCTATGCTGACCATCTAAAAAAACTCCAGCTATACTCTGTGACATATTGTCTACTCAGAGGCGATCTCTACTTAACACACAAGGCCATGTCAAACCCTGAACTGTTGAACATGCTCCACTTAAAGAAATCCCAATGTCTCAGAGCCACACGCTCCAGAGATCTAAACCTTGTCATCACAATGAACAAAACATACTGGAGGGATAGTTTCCTGACCCAGAGACTCCCCATACTCTGGAATAGACTGCCATACATATCAAACAGAGCGCCTCCTTGGTCCTCTTCACAAGGAACCTTGACGATTGGATGGGAGTTAGGAAATTCACCCTGGGGATCACGTCAGTCACCCTGCTAGACAGGGGTCCAGGGAGGTAAATATTGTGGGAAAAAAGTTCCAGGGAATTGTTATGGCTAGGCTTGTATAGTCCCTAGGGTTGATAGCCTAGTACCAACCTATGAACCTATGAACCAGGCATGGGTACTGCAGCCTTTTACCTTTGAGGATACCCAGTATTTAATGACATGCCTACCAATGGGTTTTGTAAATTCCCCAGTGCTGTTTCATCAGACATTGGCACGGGTACTGCGCCCACTGAACTATGGCAACAAAGTGTTACAATGTATAGATAATATTCTGGTACAGACAAAAACAGAGGAGGAGCATTTGCAGATGCTACGCAATGTCTTCCTGGCTTTGCAGAAAGCTGGGTTCAAAGTCAATGCCAAAAAATGCAGTTAAAACAACAGAAGGTCAAATTCTTGGGGGTAACTGTACAACCCCAGGTTCGGTCCCCATACAGGAAAAGGGTACAATCTATCCTGAGTATGCCCTTACCTACCACCATTCAGGATTTACAAAAGTTTTTAGGAATCATGAATTATAATGGGAATTTATAGAAGATTATGTAGTCTTGGCAGACCCATCGTATAAAATGATTAATGTCAAGGTGCCCAGTACTACCATTTTGGTACGGTCAGAATAGGGAAAGAAGGCAGTGGAGACACTGAAGCAAAAGCTGGCAGTAGTTACTGAATTAATCATACCAGCAGCAGAATGTCCTTTTTATTTGCAAGCAGTAGCTGAGAATGACTGCATTTCTGCAGTCCTGCTACAGAGATATCCTCTTACTTTACAGCAAGGCATTCAGACCAGGCTAAGAGCTGTTACCTTTTTCAGCAGAATGTTGACATCACTGGTGAAGGGTTATCACCCTTGTGTAAAGGCTTTGTTAAATATCTATTGGGGAATTTAACAGTCAGAATTTATAACACCGTTCTTTCCAATAATAGTGCAAACACCACACCATACAGTCAAGACCCTACTGTATTCAGACAGATGCAGAGCTGTGAATCAAGCCACATTACCTCAGTGGATTATATCTTTAGAACAGAAGAACATTTCATTAGAGGTTGGGGAAAAATATTGCCTGTCTCAATAGTTGCTTTGTGAAGGGACTCCTCATGTTAGTGAGGAACAGATGGACAAGGTTCCTAATTCACCTTTTTCAGACCAATTTAATACAGAGGCCAGGTGTGTGTATATGGATGGTTCAAGATTTTATGAGGAAGGCACATATTATACAGGATTTACAGTTTACACTAACACTACACAACCAGAGACACATATGATTAAGCTTCCTGGGTATCTATCAGCCCAACAAGCAGAGTTGGAGTCTGTGCTATACACTATAAAGCAGTGTGGAGACAGTCAATAAACATTATTAGTGACAGCTCCTATGTGGTAACATCCCTTACCATATATTTGGAAATTTGGGCTAGGAGGGGATTTGTGGACAGCAAAGGTAAAGCTTTACAGCATGCAGCAGTTCTGAAGGAATTGAATGACTTAGGGTTGAAAAACAGAAATAAATAGAGCATCTGCAAAGTAAAGGCACATCAAGTAAAGGACAGTAAATCTTCACATTAGTGGCAATTCCACAGCTGATGCAGCAGCAAAAAAAAAAAAAGCTGCCAAGGAGGGGATTCCTCTATATCCCGTGCGTGGGAGGAGATTCATGTGGAAGGTATAACAGAGATGAGCCAGGTGGGCTCAACAGTTGAGATAGATCTGGCAACGATCCAAGACATGCAAGGGGATGCTGATGAAAGGGCACAATTTGAAGTTGCCTGCCCAGTCCCTGGAGTAAGGTTGTATGGGCACAAAACAGAACAAGGAGCACTTTATCCCTGCGTACCAAACTCATTGGCTAAGCAGCTAATCAAGTGCAACCATCAGCTGCTAGGTCATGTAGGTTTTCAGAAAATTTGGCCTATTATAAAGTATAAGTTTTGGAATCCTCAGCTGAAAAACCTATGTAAAGAAATTCAGGAGGAGTGTATAATATGTCTGTAGACTAGCCCTATGTTAAAAAACCTCAGTTGCAGAGAGTGCCAGTTTCAGAGGGAGCATGGTAGAGTATACAAATAGATTTTCCAGGACCACTTCCTCCAGCAAAAGTGGGTTACCAATACTTGTTGGCAGTGGTAGACACTTTTACCAAATGGGTGGAAGTTATTCCAGCTAAGAACATGACAGCAAAAACTACAGCATCTGCATTATGGAATAATATTTTTTCCCACTGGGTATGGCCTCAGATCATTGAATCTGACAATAGTGCTCAGTTCACAAGTCAGGTTATGAAAGAAGTGTGTAACCTGTTAGGGATACAGCAGATATTCCATGTTCCATATCACTTCCTGTCTAACAGAATAGCAGAAATAATGAAACGGGACCATTAAGGGGAGATTTACTAAAGCTTGTATAAAGAGGGGACCTAATTGGGTCATGCATTTCCCATCTATTTTGCTGGGAATAAGAGCATCACCTAATGCCAAGTCAGGAATGTCACCTTTTGAGTTAATAACAGGAAGAAGAATGCCATTGGGTTCACCGCCTTCTTATTTTACTGTGACACATCACCAGATTTGGTTACAAGCTTTAAAGGAATCTATCAACAACATGAGCCTATTTCATGCAGGCAGGATGTACAAAATGTTAGGAGATCCAGCTGATATTGTCTAGTTGAAACAGGGCCAACAGGTCATGCTAAAGCAATTTGTGTCTGGAGGCTGTTTTGCTTCAAATTGGGAAGGAAAATACACTATAGTCAAAAAGGTAGGGCCTCTAGTGTATCAAATCAAGAGGAGTGATAAGAACCACAGAAACAGGAAATGTAAAATTGATCACATTGATCAAGAAAGATCATTAAAGGTGCAGATGCAGACTAAAGGTCATTAAAGGTGCAGATGCAGACTAAAGCTCATTAAAGTTGCAGATGTAGACTAAAGCTCGTTAAAGGTGCAGATGCAGACTAAAGCTCATTAAAGGTGAAGATGCGGAGTAAAGGTCGTTAAAGGTGCAGATGCAGACTAAAGATCCTTAAAGGTGCAGATGCAGACTAAAGCTCCTTAAAGGTGCAGATGCAGACTAAAGGTCATTAAAAGTGCAGATGCAGACTAAAGCTCCTTAAAGGTGCAGATGCAGACTAAAGGTCATTAAAAGTGCAGATGCAGACTAAAGCTCATTAAAGGTGCAGATGCAGACTAAATGTCATTAAAAGTGCAGATGCAGACTAAAGGTCACTAAAAGTGCAGATGCAGACTAAAGCTCACTAAAGGTGCAGATGCAGACTAAAGCTCATTAAAGGTGCAGATGCAGACTAAAGCTCATTAAAGGTGCAGATGCAGACTAAAGCTCATTAAAAGTGCAGATGCAGACTAAAGCTCATTAAAGGTGCAGATGCAGACTAAAGCTCATTAAAGGTGCAGATGCAGACTAAAGCTCATTAAAGGTGCAGATGCAGACTAAAGCTCATTAAAGGTGCAGATGCAGACTAAAGCTCATTAAAGGTGCAGATGCAGACTAAAGCTCATTAAAGGTGCAGATGCAGACTAAAGCTCATTAAAGGTGCAGATGCAGACTAAAGCTCATTAAAGGTGCAGATGCAGACTGAAGCTCATTAAAGGTGCAGATGCAGACTAAAGCTCCTTAAAGGTGCAGATGCAGATTAAAGCTCCTTAAAGGTTCAGATGCGGACTAAAGCTCCTTAAAGGTGCAGATGCAGACCAAAGCTCCTTAAAGGAGAAGAGGCGGACTAAAGCTCCTTAAAGGTGCAGATGCAGACTAAAGCTCCTTAAAAGTGCAGATGCAGACTAAAGGTCATTAAAGGTACAGATGCAGAATAAAGATCATTTAAGGTGCAGATGCAGAC